>NW_008355271.1:380929-445207 GCF_000622305.1 Nannospalax galili
TGTAGTTATGTCTGGATACATACTCATTTATCAGGGTTTGGTTCTAGGATCCACATATGTGGGAGAACATACATCGATTGTTTTCCGAGTCTGTGTTACTTCACTTAGTATAACAGTTTCTAGTTCCATCCATTTACCTGCAAATTTCATGATTTAATCTTTCTTTACTGCTGAGTAAAATTCCATCATATAAATGAACCACATTTTCATTATCCACTTGTCAGTAGAGGGAAACTTAAGAGATGGTTGCTTCCATCTCTTAGCTATTGTGAAAAGAGCAGCAACAAACATGGTTGTACAACTGTCTCTGCAATAGGATGAGTCTTTTGGGTATATGCCAAGGAGTGGTATAACTGGGTCATATGGGTTTTTTAAGAGTTCTCCACACTGTTTTCTATAGAGGCTACATGAGTTTGCAATCCTACCAGCAGTGAATGAGTGCTCCCTTTCTCCACATCCTCATCAGCATTTGGATTTCCCTAATTATTATTGATGTTGAACATCTTTTAAGATGCTTCATAGCCATCTTTACTTCTTCTTTAGTTCCAAATCTTTTTGATCTTTACATAAAATCTTTACATAAAAACTATGTAATTCCATGGCATACAATACAATATCAACATCTGAATGAGAGATAGATAAAGGTGCAGAGAAGCACTACCCAAGTGAAATTCAAGGAAGCAACCTAATTTGTATAGTGTTTAAAGTATTTTTTCTGGGGCTGGAGAGATGGCTCAGCGGTTAAGAACACTGACTTGGGTTCAAATCCCAGCACCTACATGGCAGCTAACAATAGTCTGTTACTCCAGTTCCAGGGTATCTGACAGCCTCTTTTGACCTCCACAACATTGCACGACATGGGTGCACTCACCTACATGCAGGCAGTACATGCATACACATAAAAAAATAAATAAATAAAATATTAAAAAAGAAAGTATTTTTTTCGAATGTAAGAGTTCTGATTAAAGTAAAATTCCATGTGCTTTTAGATTAGTTAGTAACATCATTATTGGTATATGCTAATTATAAAGTATTTCTGGATTATCAGGGTGTGAATGATACATAAAATTGGAGAACTACTTGCTTCCTGCTTTATATAATATACAAACACCTGTAAATTTGCCTTCTGTTTTGTTTTGTCTGAGACATGGTCTCCCTGTAGCCCTAGCTGGCCTGGAACTTGCTATGAGGCCCAAGCTAGTCTCAGTTTCATAGAGTTATGCCTGCCTCTGCAACCTGGGATGAAAGGTATGTGCCAGCACCTACAGCGTGACACCTGTAAAATTTAGGTTAAAAACCCATTTCCGTTTTTCTAGTTACTAATAGAAATTCCCTAATTTTTTATTATTTAAAACATGCACACCATAATCTATTCTAAAGTAGCCTGTCCTCTCTCCTTCTGCTTTCCAGGGCTTTAGGGCATATTCAAGCCTATCCTTTATATCAGAGGCCACATACAAATACCCAGGCATTAGATAAACCACTTGGAAAGAAAGACATAGCTAAAGAGTGGCTTAAGTAGCCTTGGATATCCCAGGTGGGGCTACAGTTACCCATCATTCAAGAGCCAACCAGACTCTGTCAAGTCTTCTGCTTTGAATTGGCTTAAGGCTAATTCTGCTTCCTCTGAAATGCTCCTGTTTATGCTCCGAGTTGAGCCGTGGTGTATGTTCTTCATCTTCCACAGACAAAAACCATTCGCTACAGACTGGGGAGGGTCAGCCAGGAAAATGAATTATTCAAGGTCCTAAAAATTCTGACCCTTTTTTCTGACTGCTGCTTATTTTCACAACTCATTGTTCCTTAGGGAATTCTTAAGGGAAAAAAAGCTGACGGATGACTCACACAAAAAGAACCCAGTATGGGTACGAAGTGCAGTGGTGCAGAGTGTGAGCTTTGGAATTGGAAAAGTAGTTTGAATTTTGCTTGTACTGTTATTTTAATAAATTAGCAGCATTTTGTTTCTCTGTTTTTAAAGCAGAGCTAAATATACATTTTAGGGATCAGGTGAAATGATAAATACCAATAGCCTAGCGCAGTAGGCATGTAGTAGATGATAAGGCCAACACTGGTCTCCCTTCCCTGCACTGTAGCCAAGGTGCTGATGTCTTGCTGGTCAACCTACCAAATGATTTCACACAGGTCTGCCTGGCTTATTCTACCTGGCCAATAGTTCTCCTAAATTTGCACATGATTCAAAACAGCCAAATTAAGGTCTTTTCTCTTTCTAGATTAGGTAATTGATTGGTGTCCAGGAGAATGCTGCAGTGTCAAAGAGTCATTTAAACAAAGTTGGCAGCAACCTTACATGTACATACTGTGTTTACTCCCTCCCTTTTTATTGCATCACTTTCTGTAGAACTTGATTTAGGTCATCATGACCTAAGAGCAATTGGCTAGAATTAATGAGAGAGAGAGAGAGAAAGAGAGAGAGAGAGGATTTGTGCCATCCTCCACCATTTGCACATTTGAGACTAAGACAGCTGTCAACACACTTGATATTTTAAGTCTAACATCCAATCTGTAGAGAACTGGAGAGTGTGAGATTTGTATGCTCCACAATTATTTCTTATGTTCCGTTGATGCGCCTGTCCTGTCCTAAAGGGGAAGAAGGGCTAGAGGCAAGGTAAGCACAGTATGATTAAGCTGTTCCCAGTGAAATGCAGCATATTGTTTTTCAGTAAACATTTTTTTTTAATAACTAGGAGTACATTTTAAAAGAAGAGTAGGAGTATAAACACACACTAATTAGAGGTATGTATTGTCAAGCACATGTGTTGTCTATACCTATATTGCTGTTCTTTTATATAACTGGCACACAGTAGATGTGTTTATACTGGTATTATGACAGAAGTAATGAGCTGTCCTATGGCTACGATGGCAATAGGCAATAGAATTTTTCACTTCCATTATGTTATGTGATCATCATTCTATATACCATCTGTCATTGATAGAAACACTGTGATGCAATGGCAGCCAATGTCTGTATAAGAAAAATTAATAACGTCTAGAATTCAGGGAGCGTCATCCTCACTTCTGGCCCTCATATCTATCTGAGTACATTCAGCTGCTACTCTGTCCTCTAGACCTAAGGTTTCATATGTCTAGGAAACCATTCTAAGACAAGTAATTTTGTAACACAACTGACTGCCAAGAAGATGCCGTCACTGAACGTTCCACAAGAGGCAGTGAAATCAACTGATGACACTACCTCTCTTCCTGGATCCTCCTCTAAAGACTTCCAAGCAATGTGATACTTCAAGGATGCTGATAAGGAACTCATTCCAAGCTCTTGTCCACTTTGTTTCAAACAGAAAATGTGAAGCTACTATCTGTATTTGGAGACAGTTTTAGAAAGCAAAGTGTATTTATTACAAAATCCTTAGACTGAAGAATTCTTTAGTATCAAAAACTAAAACTTAAAGTGGGAAATGCGAACACTCTCTTTCAATGGAGCAATCGGAAAAGTGTTCTGTCTCCTTGGCCTGCTCCAAGACAGAAGGCCGACGTAACAAAGTAGCAGACAGACCACAGTCAGTATCAGGATCTGACTTCTTGCCTCTGATTTCTTTTGAGTATCTTTATCCTTATCTTCCTATATTTCATATATTGAGTTGGGAGAACAATCCCTCAAGAATATGATAAAAAGTAACCCGCATTCCCTCTGTACTTTAACCTTGACAGCACTAATTCATCTCTCTCCATCTCCCTTTATTTTTTTCTCTTTTTCTTCCTTTCTCTAAAATAAAGGTATTTCCTCTCAAATAGTGCCTCTGCTACTGTTGTGGTTTGTCTCGTCTTCTTACTTTTGGAATGTATTTTGAAATGCCAGACAAGATGACTCAGGGAGAACAGGGGAAAAAGTCTGTAAGTCTCTTGGTCTCCTACAGTGTGTGTAATAGAATACCGTTAAGAAGTGTGCATCTTGCCAAAGTAACTGGATTATTGTGCAGATAACATTTTCCACGATCAAACTCACTACCACAACGACATAGAAAGGACGGGTACGGCATGAAAGTACCCACAGTGGCTTAACATGTGGAAGGAATACGTACGTGGGGTGTCAAAGTTTGGCTAGAAGCTCTGTGCATATTTAGATAATGAAAAAAGAAACTAGAACGTGCTCTAGGGAATAAAACCAAATGAGGAAATACATACTTAAGAGTCCTGTGCTTTTCATTAGTGAAAATCTGCCTTTGAGTTCTGTTGATGTAATTCTGAACGTATCATTGAGTATCTGAACTCGTGCCACAGTTGCAAAGAACACTCCAGCAAGGAAACTCAACTGTTCCAGAAAGCCCTTGATTTCTGCCTTTCTTCTTTGTATAGTTCCCTCCAGGGTGGAGACACAAGGGGACAGGGCAAGGAGACGCAACAAGGGTTGGGGGTGGAAGGGAGGCTCAAGAGAGATGAAAAGATCGGTGAGTTTCCACACAAACCTTGTTTGTACTGGTCTCTTCACTGGAAGAAAAAAAATCACTTACTAGGATTGACTTCACAAGTAGAAAAAGGCCTCTAATTTTAGAACCGATTTATGTAATATTTAATTCATATATTCATATTTTTAGTATTTTGTTAAATTATTTTAATGTCAAAGTTATGCAATTTGATTTCCTTTTTTCATAATTACTAATATGTTTAAGGGGTAAAAGGGGAGTGTATTTATAGTACTAGTCATATTACCTCTGATGACATGATGATTTTAGTTTTTTCAGAGTCATTTTGTTATTGACAATCTTAAATATCCTTTGTAAACTGAAATAAGCTCTTAATTTGCATAACATGAGAATCCTAAATTGAGAGAGTTAGATAGGCAGAAGATCTGTGGGATAACTCCATAACTTCTCAGGCATGTTGGGGGTGATCTCCACCATGTTCAGGTGTATGATGCTCCATGGGTGGGAAGGGTGGTGGGCCAGTAAAGGGTGAGTTAGCCCCCTTCTTATAGCCCACCTTAGGATGAAGTATTTGCTTTACTATTACACAAAATTAGGGATTTGGACTGGATGTCTCTAAAGATCACTTGTCTTCTGAAATTCTGTGTTTTTGTGATGCTCTTACATCCCCTGCTCTTCTGCACTAAGGAACGGATCTGGGAAGAAACATCCAGTGTTCGAATGGATCTGTCCATGGAGAAACATCCAGTGTTTGGAATGGACCTGTCCGTGGAGAAACATCCAGTGTTTGGAATGGACCTTTCCGTGGAGAAACACCCAGGGTTGGAATGGACCTGTCCATGGAGAAACATCCAGTGTTTGGAATTGCAGAACAGATGTACTTGTTATTCTCAGATGGAATGCCTTGTCAGTTAATTTGATGTGCATATTTTAAAATGCTTTCAAATTCTTTGTGTATAGATTTGGGGTTATGTAGGTAGGTACAGAAAGTTTTAAAAATATATGTACTAAAAACTTAACAGTGATTGTTTTTGGAGATTGTGGGTAAAAATGGAAGCATTGCAGAGGCTGAAGAGGGATATACAGATGAGACATACAGGTGATTTAAACTTTCTTTTACTTGGTATATTTTGTTCTTTGATTAAAATAGTATGAATTCTATCGTACAAGAAAAGGCATGTAAAATATCTAATACTTTAAAATGTTGATTGTATGTTGAAATTATATATTAAGTACTTTAGTTCAAATAAAGTCATCTTAAAATGAAAAACGATTTTTTTAAAAAACATAATTTGCCAGTGTCCCAAGAGGGCAAAAATTCCAAGTTAAGACTGTAGTTCTTCACTGAAAGTAAAAGATCATGTCTAGATTCCAGATCATTCCCAGGAGATCCTGGAAATTGCTTTTAGAATGAATATGACATTCTTGTTTCGAAAGAAAAAGCAGCCAGGTCATAGGGGGACACTTGTCAGGGAGCTCAATAAATAGCTCATTGGTGACCAGTCTTTCTGGGTCATTTTCCTCAGAGTATGGATCCCTGACAAGAACATTCTCTGCCAAGAGCCACTTAACTACCCTGTCTATCTGCTTTCTATCAAAATTTTCTATCTTATTTTTCCAGAACTGTAAGAGGATCAAAATGGCCAGATAGGACTGAACACACGTGTTCTCTTGATAGCCTTATGTTCCTGGGGCTTCCATTTCTTCCTTAAACATGAAGAGGGGCAGTTCATCTTGCATATAGTTTGCTAAATACCACTCACATGTTAAGGACAAAATATTTTAAACCACAGAGAATTGTTCAAAGATTTTTGTTTTGTTTTGTTTTGTTTTCTTTCTTTTTCTTTCTTTCTTTCTTTCTTTTTTTTTTTTTTTTTTTCTTGTCTTTTTGAAACAGAGTCTCCCTATAGTCTCAGCCAGCTTGAAATTACTATGTAGAGTAGGCTGGCCTGGATCTCACAGAGATTCACAGATTCACCCACCTCTGCCTCTGGAGTCCTGGGATTAAAGGCATGCACCAGCATGCCCTGACTCATTGTTCAAAGTTTTAAAAACAAACTATGCCAAGGCTGATCTGCCTACTCAATTGAAATCTAGACCACCAGAAATTTAAATGTCATTTTTTTCTCCTGCTCTGTATTAAGATCAGTTTTAATCCAAGTACTCAAGACACTGGAATTTCCATTGATTCTCTATCCCATAACTTCAAATCGTGAGAGTGCCTAGAGGAGGAAGGCCACAGACTTCTTGGGAAAAGGTATCAATTAAATAAGAGTTTCATAAGTTAGGCCTGATGTGGAATTCTGTCTCCATTATTTGCATGGGTAAGATATTTAAATTTCTACATCCTCTTTTTTCTCATATAATTAATGAGAATAAATTTTTTCATAGGTCTGAGATAAAGGAAGCATGAAAAGAGTCTACTACATAGACTGGTGGATAAGTGGTAACTAATACCATGAAAATGCCAAACCTGTCTTATGCCAAATCAAGACCAAAGCAGCGGTTGGCCAACATTGCCCATAAAGAGCAAGATGGTTCCATCCATTTACCTGCAAATTTCTTGATTTCATCTTTCTTTACTGCTGAGTAAAACTCCATTGTATAAATGAACTACATTTTCATTATCCACTCATCAATTGAGGGACACTTAGGTTGCTTCCATCTCTTAGCTATTGTGAAAAGAGCAGCAACAAACATGGATGTACAAGTGTCTCTGCAATAGGATGAGCTCTTTGGGTATATGCCAAGGAGTGGTATAACTGGGTCAAATGGTAGGTTCATTTGTAGTTTTTTAAGAGTTCTCCACACTGCTTTCCATAGGGTTTGAACCAGTTTGCAGCCCCACCAGCAGTGGATGAGTGTTCCCCTTTCCACACATCCTCTCCACCATTTGGTATCGTTTGTTCTCTTGATCTTAGCCAGTCTGACTAGGGTAAGATGAAATCCTAAAGTGGTTTTAATTTGCATTTCCCTAATTATTAGTGATGTTGAACATCTTTTAAAATACTTAATAGCCATCTTTACTTCTTCTTTAGTTCTGAATCTTTTTGATCTTTACACAAAAACTGTGTAATTCCATCGCATACAATACAATATCAACATCTGAATGAGAGATAGATAAAGGTGCAGAGAAGCACTACCCAAGTGAAATTCAAGGAAGCAACCTAATTTGTATAGTGTTTAAAGTATTTTTTCTGGGGCTGGAGAGATGGCTCAGCGGTTAAGAACACTGCAGAAGACCCGGGTTCAAACCCCAGCACCCACATGGCAGCTAACAACTGTCCGTTGTTTTAGGAAGATCAGCTCTTCTTCATCTAGCAGTAATCAGTTGCCAACATTCCTTTAGATAGACAAGTAGTGGGGAACGGCTGGGGCTACCGACAACACAGCAGACAGTAGGAGGGATATTAGAGTATAAGGGCTCTAGTGGGGGGAGGGAGGCTAAGGGAGGGTGCCATCTGGGAAGTAGGTGTATAGTTGAATAAGATTGTTTGGCATGTTGTGTGTTATACACACACACACACACACAAATCAACAAATTTAAACGCATTATATTTGAGGAGGAGGCATGGAAATTTACATCATGTTAATTCATAGATGTGATAAACATTACCATTGAAATCTACCCAATAACTTTATAGACATACACAGGCGCCAAGGATCCAAGAGCATCTGATTATGACTAGTAATGATCAGATACATACAGATTAGGGATGCATGCGCCAACATCTCAGTAGCAAAAACAATGACTCTTTCTGCAAGGAACAATATATTCTAAAATGAAATGGAGATCTTTCTTAAAGGTTAAAAACTCATTCAATTTTATGTCTAACAGGGCTTATACTGAGTTAATATTGTATAACTGTATTAATTCAACTGTGAACCTAGAAACTTATAGCAACTTGTGAAAGACATACACTCGTGCTCTGGAGAGTGTGACTGAATGTGTTAAAGCTGTAATGAAATGCTTCTTCTAATCATGTAGCTATTAAAATTGTTTTAAATAAAAAAAGAGCAAGACTGTGACTATTTTAGATTTATGAGATCAGATTTTCCTGTAACAATTGCAAAGCTTTATTGTTGTACCAAAATGTAGCCATAAACAGTAAGAAAATGAATGAATGCCTACTGTGTAGTTCCAACACAACTTTATTTACAGAAACATGATGTATATCAGGAGATAAATGCCCATGAGGTACAGGTAGGATTCAGTCCAACCTTCGGCTAAAGTAGCAGATAATTTTTAAGAAAATAAATGTTACCACAAAATTACATATTTAACAATCTTTTAAGTAATTACATCCAGAGTTGGTAGTAAATTGGCCTCTATAGGTAATTTCAACATATCTAGCTTGGTTAGCAAACCATGAATTCAAAATCACTTTCAGTCACAGGGTGTTCTTTGTGTGGACAACATTTACTGTTTAGTCTGTTGATCTTTGTTGATGACCAAGTTGTGTTAGAATGGCCACGGGTTCAATTCAAATTTGAAAAATATTAAGAAAATCTGGGGTTCAGATCAGTTTGCATGGCACTTAACATGCTGAAATCCACTGCAAAATTTTCCATGCAAAGATTCCAGTTCAGTGAGTCTCTGAGGATATGAAACTTTAATGGCTGTATGTAGAATCTGTCAGTCTGCCTTGGTTGACAGGAAACCTTCAGATATCTCACAATATACTATATTGTAATACAAAAATGTACAACATTTAACTTTTAGTATTCATTCCATTTCATTTTATGGGAATTTTTTATCAGACCAAATGTTGTTTAAATTATGGGGAAACAAAGTTCAGCAAAAATATTACCTATAAATACAAATCATAGCTAGCTAGATCAATATAAGCAAAATGTAAAATGAAATGTCTAGTGTACTACGGCATGATAGGGTGAATGCATAGAACAATATGCAATTATTAACAATATATTATTATATATTATATAATTTACTGTACATTAAAAAGCTAGAAGGATATTGAAAGCTTTTGCCATAAATGATAAATGGGGGCTGAGAGGGTCTCAGTGGTTAACATACTGCTCTTGCAGAGGACCTGAATTTGGTTCCCAGCACCCATGTCAGAAGGCTCACAACTACCTGTACTCGGGCTCCAGGGGATCCAAAGTCCTCTTCTGGACTCCCTAGCCTTTCCATTGTGCACACACCCACACTCCCCCACAATTCAAAATAAATAAGTAAATAAAATAAATGAATCAGCTCTGTGTGCCTGCAGCTCCTCTTGGCCTTTTCACCCTCCTGGCCTCTGATGACCCTCCCTCCTTTCCTGAGATCAGGGCTTGGACCTCACAATCTTTTACATAAACACCCTTATTTATAGTTTCCTAGAAAGCTATGATGTCTGGCATTGTTATTATGATTATCTTCCCTTGTGAATTTTAAGGGTGATGTCATTTCAATGTCAAATTAAAGGGCTGCAAAGGGTAGTTGGTCCTGAGGATAGCTCTAATTTGCTTTCAGTTTGTATGGTTAATAATAATTTTAAAAAGGCAGATAAAGTTGATATTTGTGGAATGCAGTCCTTGAGATATGGCATGCATGATCATTACCATCCTGAAGTCAGAGCAGCTTTGATTACCTGTGTGAGATTCTTACATGGCCAGACCTACTAACACTCCATGGAAAGAGTGGGAGACGCTCCAGACTCTTCTGATGACTGCCACTGGCTGCTTCTTACTTCCCCTACCCCAGCTGCATGAAATATTGACCCAGCTGCACATGATCTTGCTGCTCTTGGAAGGTACTAGAACACATAGGGTATGGGAAATGAAGTGAAAGGGGAACTCTGTGCACTTTGGGAGGTTCTCACCCAGGCTGGAGTGGATTGTTCTTGTGATGCAGCTGTTTTGGGGCTGAGGAGATGGTTTGGCAGGTAAAGTACTTGCCGTGTTAAGCATGACATCCCGAGTTAAGATGCCCAACATGCATATGAAATACTGAGGGTGGCCATGAACATCTGTAACCTAAGCACAGTAGGCAGAGGATCCCCAGCACTCTCTGGTCAGTGAAGAGATCCTGTCTCAAAAATTAAGATGGATAGTGACTGAGAAAACTTTCCTAAAGTTGACCTCTGGCCTCCATGGGCACACACATATTTGCGCACACAGGAACATGTACACATGCATGTATTACATACACCCGTCCCCTAATACACAGTCTACTTAGCATCATCATTGAATGAAAGAATTAATAGCTGGTAGAATTTGATATTCCTTATGAAAATAGTTTCTGCTTTTGGTGTCTAACACGTTAAATACTGGATCTCAACAATGAAAACTGTCAAATAGAATTTACTTTTTAATCTTCCATCCTAGTCAGCTAAATAATATGAAAAGCATTTGTCACGCCACATAGATCAAACACGAACTGTTTGCAAAATAAATTACCTGTGAGGTTATTCACAGGCCAAAAATGACTCTGGAAGAAATGTGTACATGGAAAGCTAATACAAGAAAAGCTGGTGTCCAGAGTGAAGAGTAAGTACTACAACTTTTTTCCACATTGGAAAAAGTGAGTATCTAAGAACTCATTTGCTTTCTCTTTTCCATTGATTTTTCTCTTGAAGGCAAGAACTTTGTAGAGGGGCATCCAGTGAAACAAATTCCTGGTATGGCACATTGCATGCTCAAGATTTGACAAACAAGAAATGGAGGTTTCTACCAGGTCATATAAGTCAGGGGTTATATTTGATTCTGAAATATAAATATACTCACAGGGAAAAGAATTGTCAAGTTCCCAAACATTTCATTTCTTTATTAAATGTGATTGTATATATAGAGAGAAACTAATTCTGCAAACAGGTTTTTCCAAGTTGAGATAGAAAACTTTTGCTACATAAATTGTGTAGAATTTGTATATAATCATATAGAGCTATCCAATATATCTTCCTAATAAGTAGCCAATATAACATCCTGCTAAATAAATCCTGTAGCTTAAAACTGGCAGTGAGGAACTAGATCCTAAATGAATGACTTCTGCACTCTATTACAGTTAGATATGGCATTAAATTGAAAAAAAATGAGGTTAAAAAAGTGATCAAACTATCTGGATTCAATCAAGTTATCACTGCATGGCCCAGAGCTGACCACTGCAGCTTCAGTGAAGGCTGACAGACAGGGAAGAAGAAGGCTGAAGAGTACCAACATGAAGACAGCAGAGTGTTCACTGACTTTCAAGTAACTACTTTTGTTTGCAAGAATGTATTTTAGGGGCTGGAGAGATGGCGCAGGGGTTAAGAGCACTGGCTGCTTTTGCAGAAGACCTGGGTTTGGTTCCCAGCACCAACAGGAGAACTCACAACAGCCTTTACTACAGTTCCAGGGGATCCAACTCCCTCTTCTGGCCTCTGCAGGCATTGTACGATGGGGTAGTTACATGCATATAGGCAAAACACTCATACACATAAAATAAAAATAAAAACATTAAAATGTTTTTAAAAGAATATATTTTAAATTGTTAGTACATATCAGGTCCTCTTTTTTGTTTCTTTGTTTGTTTGTTGGTCTTTTTGAGACAGGGTCTCCCTGTAGCCTCAGCTGTCCTGAAACTCACTATATAGACCAGGCTGGCCTCAAACTCACAGACATCAGCCTGCCTCTGGCTCCCAAGCGCTGGGACTAAAGGCATGCACCACCTGGCAGGTCCTCTTTTTTGTTTGTTTGTTTTTTGAGACAGGGTCTTCTGGTAGGCCCCACTTGCCTGGAACTTGGTGTGTAGATCAAGCTGACTTAGATCTCACAGAGCTGCATCTGCCTCTGCTTCTGAGTGCAGGGATTAAAGGCATGCACCACCACTCCCAGCTCAGGTGCTCTTTGTAAGTGATAAAACAACGAAGGAAGTACATGTTATATTATACACTGAGTACCATCTTCATTTTAGCTATTTTATACAACACACAGTGTATTAAACCATATCATGTTGATATTTTATAAATTACATTGACATAGAGTGTATTAGATAGCTATATGTGTGTATGATGAGTAATGTGAAGAAAAATACAGCAACGTAAAAGCAATGTGCTGTCATGCCATCTTAGATGAAAAGTCTGGGATAGTGACATTTTAGATCCCTGAAGCTTAGTGTATGAAATAAGGGAGAAGTTACCCAAGTAGAGAGAAGCTGAAATAGAGTCCCAAGAAAGGATTCGGTGCCACTCTTCAATAACAAACACAGGAAGACTCATGTGGATACAAATGGAGAGTCAGGGTAAGACTTCAAGGACCTAGGCTGAGGGCAGATTCTAGAAGGACTTTTCATCATGCTAGGACATCAGAATAGATCAGTTGAGATATGAGTGTTTGAAAATCTTTGGGTCATTAATATTAGCAAAAGTACAGAGAAGGAAATCCCCAGTGACTGAACCGAGGGAGCTCCTATGCTTGGAATTTGGAATTACAATGAGTATAACACTGAGGAGACTCAAGGCTGATGAGGTAGGAAGAGACGAGGGACGACACGCCTCACACACATAAATGACTGAAGAAGAGTGATCACTGGTAGCAAATGTCACTGCAAGATCAAAGAAGGTAAGCCTGGAAATCATCCTTGATATCTGACGCCCTTCATGGGAACAATGTAGCAGAGTGGCAAAGACAAAAGTCAGCCTCACTAGGATTCAAAAATAAAATGAACCAGGACAAAGCACAGCACCTTCTGGAGATTGGGGAGAAATGGTGCTGCTGAAGACGGAGAGGATAAAAAAGGAAAACGTCTTCAGAGATGGACATTACAGCTGCACAGGCGGTTTTGAAAGGCCTGTGATGGTCAGAGTGAGCCAGAAAGAAGAGACAGCAAGCACCGTGGCCACAGCAAGTGAGATGGTGAGGTAACGTAGGGGAACACGAGCCACCTTGCTTATGACAACTTCAAGGTTCAAGTCACAAATTTGCACCCCAAAATGCTATCAAAGGCACTTTATTGAGATAGTATTGTCAGTAATTCTGTTTTAATGCTTCAAATTTGTAACCCTTTAGTCAGAATATAACAGAATTCAGGAGATCTTAAAGTCAAGAAGCAGTCCTAGCTCCTCCCAAATCAACTATCTCAGGGGAAAACTGATTTATAATGGCTGCCAATTATTGCAGTGTAAATATTCTTGACACTGCTACTTTCAAGCTACTAATTATTTAACCACTGATCTTCAGAATTCCCCGAATTTAACAAGCAAACCTCACAAATCAGAAGTCAGGTCCAGCATACCACTGCCAGCCACAATTTTTCAAAATTACAATCCTCCATTAACTAGGCATTCCACAAAGTCAGGAATCCTGCCTTCCATCTTTCTATCCCTGTCAGCACTGAGCTCTTGATTTATCTAATATATCCACACACAAAGTCATTTATTGAAGGAGGCATGGAAGGGCATGTGCTGTGACCCACATCCGGAGTGAATGGCGGCTATCAGCCACTCTCCTCTGCCGGTGCTACTCGACTTGTGTGACACTTTGCCTCAGTGTCTTCAATTAAACATTACCTTGTTAGAAGACATCTTTTACTGACTCTATTCCAATAACTCCCTGTAATTATTTTATGTCTTTCTGTTTCTTTAGTTGTTATATGAATTTTATACTTTTTGTTTAGTTACCTAGCTACTTCACCAGATTATAATTTCAAAGTAAAAAAAGGGATCTAGCCTATTCTTAGTTTTCAACTTACATTCAAAATTGTATCTAGCATATGATACACTCTTTATAAATAGTTTGTTTTGTTTTCATTAAAATTATTCTATTACATGGGCTGGAGAGATGGCTCAGCGGTTAAGAACACTGACTGTTCTTGCAGAAGACCCAGGTTTGAATCCCAGCACCCACGTGGCAGCTAACAACCATCTCTAACTCCAAGTTCCAGGGGATCCAACGGCCTCTTCTGTCCTCCACAGGCATTGCATGACACGGGTGCACTTACCTACATGCAGACACAACACTCGTACACATAAATATAAAAATAATAAGTAAAATATTTTAAATTACTCTATTACAGTAGTTTACTTTACTTATTGTGTGTTTGTGTCCATGTGCACATGTCACAGCACATATATGGAGATCAGACGACTTATATGGAGTCTGTTCTCACCTTCCATAATGCGAGAATTACATTCTACAGGGATGGAATTCGGGTCTTCAGTGTGGTTAGAAAGTGCCTATACCCACTCATCCATCTCACTAGCCCAATAAATATACTTCTAATAAGGAAATATTTTACTTGATTTACTAAAAAAGCAAGCAACTTAATATTGCAGAATGCTTAATCTTATAGGTACATTATTTTGATATTCCAGTATCATTGTACTTAATATTGAGTTTTGTCTCCCTATCAAAGTAGAAAGTCACTACTGCTGAAATGTTCACCAATTTTGTTTTTGATATGTTGCTGTCATTATAATTTAGGAACTGGTTGATATTACCTGCCTCACTTAAAGAAAATAGATCCTATCTTTCACCATGCACAAAAACAGAGTGTGATGCACAGAAAGGCCACGGCTGGCCAAAGCATAGAGAATAAGAGACTGCAGAGAGTGTGGCCCTGGATAGGACTCCTGTATTAAACCTCACCCACCCATGACTCAGGACCATTGTGGAACAGGGGGAAGAAAGATTATAAGAGTATGTCCCTGGATAGAACTCCTGTATTAAACCTCACCCACCCATGACTCAGGACCATTGTGGAACAGGGGGGAGAAAGATTGTAAGAGTATGTCCCTGGATAGAACTCCTGTATTAAACCTCACCCACCCATGACTCAGGACTATTGTGGAACCGGGGGAGAAAGATTGTAAGAGCCAGGGTTGGTGCATGATCATAAGGAATCAGTCTTCCAGGCCATTGGGAACTCACTCTTATGAACCTACAGCAATGGTGATGGCATGCACAAGACTCATGCAACTCAATCAGACAAAAACCCAGCACAGAACTGGGCAAATGGGCAGCAGACTCCAACCTTTGCTGAAGAACTATTGGCAGCTTGGTAAGGAAGAGTCAATCTTCTTTAAGGAAGAGACTCTAGATAGTCTGACCAGTGGATGAACTCACACTAAGGGTCATCTGGGTATACAAACTTGACTTTATGGGGCTCAACATATAAGACAGAATGCATGACGTCCAGTGGGGGGCTAAAGGGGTGCAGATGGGGGCAGGGGTATAAACATGATTAAGATGTTTTGTATGAAATGCACAAAAATTCACTAAGAATATACATTGAAAAGAAATCCAACTCCAAGTGGATCAAGGACCTCAGCATAAGACCTGATGCCCTGAATCTGATAGAGGAGCAAATAAGGAATACACTAGAATGCATGAGTACAGGAAAGAACTTTCTGAACAGGACTTGTAAGGGCAGCCATTAAGCCCAATAATTGACAAATGGAACCTCATGGAACTAAGAAAATCTTCTGTACAGCAAAGGACTCCATCATTTGAATGAAGAGGCACCCTAAAAATGGTGAAAATCTTAACCAGTTATATCTCTGATAGAGGGTTAGCATCTAGAATATATAAAGAACTAAACTAAACACATGGAAACAAGCCTATTAAATATTGGGACAAGGAACTGAACAGGGAATTCTCAGAAGATAAAATACAAATGGCTGAGAAATAATTTTTAAAATGTTCAATACCTTTAGTCTTCAAGAAAATGCAAATTAAAACCACTTTTAGATTTCATCTAACCCCAGTAAGAATGGATGAGATTAAAAAAAAAAAAAAAACAGTGACAAATGTGGGAGAGGATATGGGAAAAGTTAAGCTTCATGTTCACTATTGGTGGGAATACAAACTGGTGCAGTCACTATGTGGAGATTCATCAAAAAGCTAGAAATAGCTTTTTCACATGTATTCTGAGTGCCGTTTATGTTCTCTTTGATTATTGTCTACACTCACATAGAAATACTGATAGTCATGCACAGCAAATATGAAACAGAGGCCAGTAGACAGAGGCTTATATTCATCCAACTGATAAAGAGAAAGTATGAATTTTTTATGGACAAACCACTCTTTTTTAGCTACAGAGATGTCCAGGCTGCAACCTTGTTTGCCTAGTTAGATGCTGCTTAGACAAATTTTATTGCTACTACCCTGCCCAGTAATGAATCATTTCTCATTTTATTGTGCCAGTTATTAAAGAAATATTTACAGAGAAATGCTCATGTTTGGGGCACCAAGAAACAGGAAAGAATTCATAAATAAGATATAATTCTGTCACAAGAATCTGACAACTGTTAGAAATTAACCATCAAGTCTGAAACAAGAATGGAAAGTTGGTGCCCCTCGTGGCTCATTCTCTCTAGAGATATTTTCTTCTTGCAAATCCCACGACACGTTTATCATTCCTATGGCATTTAGAGAGTTCAGTATTTTATTGTATATATCACAGGTATATTTTGAGATATATGGATATGCTTATATATAAGTATGTTTTTATTTGTTAGCACAGTCAACTTTGATTTTCAGTTCATGTAAATTAGTCATTACCTGGTGGCCATCCAGGTGATTGAAAGGTAAGGCTGTTTCCACACACTGGCTACTGTAAATACTGTTGGATCCTCTATTACTACTTAATGTAACTGTGGCATGATTTAAAATATATTTATATCTTAATATTTCATTTTTCTAGAGAAATACTGATGATATTTCACAATATGTTTTGTGTGGCATTTGATCATCACATCCAAGAATGAATTACATCCCACACTGGGGAGTAAGACATCCAAAGAGGCACTTCTTTCTTAAGTTAAACACGAAGCCTTGGTTCAGACTGAACTATGGATATCCGGGAGATTTAACTGTAAAATATAATTCTGTTGGTTTTCTGCTTTGTAAATATTAATTCAGTATTTAAAAATGATTTTTTTCAGAATTTTATGGAAGTATGGTATGTTTCAAAGCATTCATCTAGGAAAAGACCCAGATAAAAGTGTTATAGACAACAACACACTTCCCAATATGGATTGCTGCAGCTGTACCCTAGGAACGTGGTAAAGATCAATAATAAATGAATAACAGTGTTTTCTTAGGAATTGCATAAATTGAGAATAGGCATAACCTCTAAACTTTAGGTGCTCATATACTTTACCATTTTATGTCAGACCATGAGTTAGAATTAAGTCAGTTTATCAACTCAGCAGGAATTGCACACTGTGAGGTTGACATATATAGCATGACATATGAGGCAGAAAGAATCAACAGGCACAGCCAGCATAATACCAGGGAATATTTGTAGCTCTAAAGCTTCTAATGCACTTTTTAAGTACATAGTTTATTGGGAAAAAAACTTTTTACAATGCCTGCCTTTCAGTTTATTTGAAAAATGTTTAACCACCTATGAACTTAAGGAAGGTATCTAATTATTCTTCATCTAAACAGAAGTTTAAAATATTTAGGTACATGATAGTCATTTCTTATAAGGATACAATTTATTTACAATAGTGCCTAACACAGAGAATCTATAATCTATCCCAAGTATTTTAAATTATATATACATAAAGAAAATTACAAAGTACTAATACTTATCATAAATTCCAATAATAAAATATTTGTTGTGTTAAGATTTTGTTATATTTTGCATGTACCATGGATAGACTTCATATAATTCTTTTTAAATAAATTATTTATCATTTTTTGTTTTATGTGTATGAGTGTATTACTTGCATGTATGAAAGTGTACCCATGTCATGCAATGGCCATGGAGGTCAGACGACGGTGTTGGATCCCTTGAACTGGAGTTACAGTCGGTTGTTAGCTGCCATGTAGGTGCTGGGAATTGAACCCAGGGCATCATGGATGGGAAGACGTGGCAGCAAGCAGGAAAGTATGTTTCCAGGAATAAAGGCTGGTTGGTCACATTGCACCCGCACTCAGAAAGCAGAGTGAGCAGGAAATGGGCTATAAAGACTCAAGGAGCAACCCCAGTGACCACTTCTCCCAGATCCACCTCCTAAAGGCTCCACATCCTTCACAAACAGCACCACAAGCCCAATTTCAAACATATGAACCTATCCGGGGAATCATTCTACATTAAAACCACCACAGATGGTAATTTAGCAAAATGAAAAGTAGGACAGATTTAGGATATATAGAGAGAGTCAGTAGAGCCTCTATTTCTTCCTGAATAACAAATGTACTAGTTGTAGATTTTAACCTCTTATACCAAATACCCTGTGTGTATGTGTGCACACATAAATGCATTTGAACTCAAACAATAGAACGGTATTTCTCACTTTGTTCACACTGAAAGATGATTTTTCTGCCAGGCAACAGTACTGCACATGATGATTCAGACACTCAAGACCTTCCTTTTTAAAAAATATTTTTATTGAACTTTTGCGATTTTCATAGTCTGATGATATTTAGGCACTTTCCTCTCTCTGTGCCTCCCCTTACTTCTACCCATCAAATTTAATGTACTGTATTATATCTATAATGCAGCTTACAGAGTTTGATTTCTGTGCCCTGGTTAACCTACCAATGGTCCCATCCCTAGAAGAGAATGTCTCCCCCCGCCCCCATGTGCCAAAAGCTCCTTAGGTTAGGTTGGGATTTTGTCTTGTTTGAGATTGCAGGAGACTTGTGCATTCTTTGACCATTTGTTGTGAGTTCATATGAATAACGAGTAACTGCCAAACTGTCTCAAAAACTGTTTCCTTGTGGTCATCCACCACCTCTGGCTCTTACAATCTTCCTGACCCCTCTTTCCACAATGATCCCTGAGGCTTGTATGTGTCCTATTCAGGGAAAAGCACTCTGCAACCTCTTATTCTCTGCACTTTGGCCATTTGTGGCCTTCTGTGTTAATCACCATCTGCTGCATAAAGAAATTTCTCTGGTGAGAGTTGAGGCATGCATTCATCCTATGTATAAAGGTGTCATTGAAGTGTCACTTTGGGCTAAGCATCTCACAGACACTAATTCTCTACATTTTACTACTTGACGAACTCTGTATTAGTCTCCATCTGTTGTAAAAAGAAGTTTCTTTGATGACTGGTGAGAGGTACAATGGTCTGTAAACATGAGGATGTGTATTTAGAACACGTAAGAAACCATGTTGGTCTGGGGATATGGCAAAAGTAGGCTTTTCTCTAAGATCTATGGCCTCTCTGGCCAGGTGTATTTGGCTGTGTTTACATTACTACACAGGAATTCCCTTCCATTGAATAGGTCTTAATTCCAATTTGACAGCTGTTGATTACCCTCAATAGTGCACCAATAGTGATAGTTTGCTGAGCCAGTTGTTTGTCAGGCTTACAGTTGAGTACAGTCATTGATTGTTTTTCTCCCTTGGCAGCTTGCATAGTATCCTCTGATAACACAAGAGCTAGTCTTTAGGGAGGCTTCCAAGTCAGTTCTACCTCAAATATGCCAAGTCCTTTGTCTGACGTATGATCTGTCTCCTGAAAGAGGGACTTATCTTCAAATTCTGGGAAGCAGTCAAGGCTATGACAATAGCATGGGTTATTTTCAGAGTCTCTTGGACTATCCTGACCAACAACTGGAAGGGAGGCTTCTACCATAGTGTGTGTGTATGCGTGTGTGTGTGTGTGTGTGTGTGTGTGTGCATGTGCATGTGTGTGTGCGTGCATGTGTGTGTATAGCGTACTGTATTTTTCATTAAGATTTGAACTAAAACTTTTTCCTCTGTTTTGTTCACACCACCTAAGTATTATTTCTCTCTCCTCTCACTCCCCCTGTATAATACTCCCCACTCTTTCCCGAGTTAAAGTACCCACCTTTTCCCCATTTCCCACTTGATAACACCTATCTCCCATTATCACCCTCTCTAGAGGCCCTTCTTCCCCTTTACCCTCTTGGTTCTTTTCTATTTTCCTGGCTCATATGACTACATCAGGATATATACTCAAATCTAACGAGTTGAAGATAGGATCCACAAACAAGAGACTGTATCTCACTTGTTTTTATGAGTACTTGTTACTTCACTTAGTGTAACAGTCTCTTGTTCTATTCATTTACCTGAAATTTTCATGATTTCATTTTTCTTTACTGGGGAGTGAAACTCCATTGTGTAAATGTACCACATATTCATTATCCATTCATCAGTTGAGGGACATTTAAGTCGTTTCCATTTCTTAGCTATCGTGAAAACAGCAGCAGCAAACAACTGTGCAAGTGTGTCTGTAGTAGCATGAGTCCTTTGGTATGTGCCAAGGAGTAGTATAATCAGATCATATGGCGTGTTTATTTTTAGTTTTTAAAGCGTTCTCCATACTGATTTCCACAGTGGTTGCACAAGTTTGCCATTCTATCAACAGTGGAAGAGGGTTCCCCTACCCCACATCTACACCAGCATTTGATGTCATTTTCCCCCCTTGATCTTAGCCATTCTGATAGTGTTAGAAGAAACTTAAGGTGTGTTTCTTTTGCATTGAGCACCTTTAAAGGAATGTCTTAGCTATTTTTATTTTTTCATTTGAGAACTTTCTGTTCATAGCCCATCATTCAATTGGGTTGTTTGTTTTCAATTCCTTCTTTGTTTTTTGAGTTCTTTATGCACTATGGCTGTTAGTCTTCTGTCAGATGTATAACTGGTAAAAATTTTCACCCATTCTGTGGGCTTCCTCTTCATTCAATTGGTTGTTTTCTTTGCTAAAAAGAAGGTTTTTAGTTTATTGAGGTCCGATTTGTCAGTTGTTGACCTTAATTCTCGAGCAACTGATGTTCAATTTAGAAAGTCCTTTCCTACACCTATAACTTATAGGTTGCTGCCTAAACTTCCTTCTAACACTTTTAGCATTTCCTGATTCACATTGAGATCTTTGATCCATTTTGAGTTGACTTTTGTGCAGGGTAATATGTATGGAGCTAATTTCATTTTTCTACACATGGAGATACAATTTTGCCAGCACTATTTGTTGAACATATGTCTTTCCTCCAGTGTGTATTCTTGGCACCTTTGACAAATATCAGGTGGCTATAAGTATGTGCACACATATTTGGGTCTACTATTTTGTTTCATTTATCTATAAGTCTGCTTTTGTGCTAATACTATTTTTATGACTGTATCTCATAACATAGTTTGAGGTTTGGTATGGGAATCCCCAAAGCATTGAACTTGGTGCTCAGGCTTGCTTTCACTGCCCTGGTCTTTTGTATTTCCACCTGAATTTTAGGATGGATTTTTCTATTTCTGTGAAGAATTCCTGGGGATTTTGATTGGGATTGCATTGAATTTGTAACTTCTTTTGATCGGATGGTCTTTTTACAACATTAATTCTACCAGCCCATGAGCATGGAAGGTCTTTCCATCTCCTTTCGCCTTCCTCAAACTCTACAAAAATTTAAAGATTGTAATAAAGTGGTCTTTGATGTCTTTGGTTAGGTTTATCTCTATATATTTTGGAGGGGGGCTATTGTGAATAGGAGTGTTTTCATGAAATTTTTCTCTGTTTTTTATTTGTATATAGAGATGCTACTCATTTTTGTACATTGATTTTGTACCCTGCCACTTTGTTGAAACTGTTGATCATTTCTAGATTTTTTTGGCTGAATTTTTGGGAGCTCTTATGTATAGTATCATATCGTCTGCAAAGGGGGATAATTTGGTATCCTCTTTTCCAATTGGTACACTTTTAATTTCCTTCTCTTGTTTTATTGCTGTAGCTAGAGTTTCAAGCACTATATTGAAAACGAGTGAAGATAGTGAACATCTTTGTCTCATTCTTCATTTTAATGGGAATGCTTCTATCTTTTCTACTGAGAACGATGTTGGCTGTGTGTTTGTTGTATACAGTCTTAATTATTTTAAGGTATGTTCCCTCCAGTACAGTTCCCTCTAGACTTTTACCATGAATTCATGTTGGAATTTTTCAATGGTCTTTTCTGTGTCTATTGAGATGATCATGTGATTTTTTTGTCTTTAAGTCCATTTATATGATATAATACATATGTGACAATTCCTGAATCTCTAGAATAAAGCCTAATTAATAATTTTGGATGGTCTTTGATGTGTGACTCTGTGTGATTTGTATGTATTTTGCTAAAAAATTTTGCATTAGTGTTCATTAGGTATATGGGCCTATAGTTTTGTTGCTATTGTGTTCTTTTCTGGTTTTTGGTATTAGAGTAATACTGACTTCATAGAAGAAGTTTGGGAGTTCTCCCCTTCTTTCTATCCTTTTGAATCATTCGAGTAGGATTGGTTGGAGGTCTTTAAAAGTTCAGTAAAATTCTGCTGTCAATCCATCTGGACCCGGGCTTTTTTTTTTTTTTTTTTTTTTTTTTTTTTTTTTTTTTTTTTTGAGACGCAAAAACTGCTCTGGCTTCCTTATTTGTTGTGGGTCAGTTTAAGCTGTTGATTTTTTCTTAGTTTAATTTTGGTGGTTTCAATGAATTTAGAAACTTGTCCTTTTCTTTTAGATTTTCAAATTTATTAAAGTATAGGTTTTAAATATTCCCTTATAATATTCTGGATCTTTCTGGTATCTTTTGTGTTGGTTCCCCTTTCATCTCTGATTTTACTGAATGGTGTTTTTACTTTCTTTTGTTTAACTGGGCTAGGTTTTTCCCTTTTCAAAGAACCAGCTCTTTGATTCACTGATTCTTTGCATTGTTTTGTTTTTTCTATTTCATTGATTTTTTTGCTCTGATTTTTTTATTTCTTCTCATCTGCTGGTTTGTTTTTTTTTCTTGCTTTTCTGGATCCTTCAGTTGTATCATTAAGTCAATTATTTGTGCTTTTTCTGATTTTTAAAAAATGTTTTTATTGAATTTTTGTGGATTTCACATAATAATTCTTAATAATTCCCTATCCATACCAATTCTACAACCTACCCACAGGACTTCATGCATTCTGTCATATATGTTAAGGCCTATTGAGTCAAGTTCGTGTGCTTAGCTGTCCCTCAGTGCAAGTTCAACCATTGGAAACTGTTCAGTCTGTCTAGCATCAAAACCTTAAAAATCAACTCTCCCTTACCCAGCAATGATCAGCTGCCAATAGTTCCTCACCAAATATGTGGCCTACTGTCCATTTTCCCAGTTCTATGCTGGTCTTTGTCTGAAAGACTTTGCATGGGTTGTGCATGCTATGGCCTTTGTAAGTGTATATATGTTCAAGACTGTGGTGTCTTCTTGGTCAATTGTTCCCTTGATAAGAATGACATGACTTTCTTTTTCTTTTCTGATTAATATTAATTTGAAGTATATTTTGTCAGATATCAGAATTACAATGCCTGGTTCTTAGTGCCATTTGCTTAGGATACTTTTTTCTATTCTGTCGCTCCAAGGTAGTGCCTATCCTTGAAGGTGAGGTAGTTTTCTTGTAGACAACATAAAGAAGGATTGTTTCTTTTTTATTATTTATTTAATAACCACATGATTAGAATAGGCATTTCATTACAGCTTAAACATATTCAATAACAATTTCAAGAACAAAGATATATCTCTTTCAAAAGTGGCTGAAAATTTTTAGATTCACAGATGAATTAATACAGTTATACAATATTGAACTCAGTATAAATCCTATAAGACATAAAATTGAATGAGGTTTTAACCTTTATAAAAAGATCTCCATTTTATTTTAAAATATACTGTTTCCTACAGAAAGACTAATTTTTAATGCTACTGACATGTAGATGTTTGCACATGTGTCTCTAATCTCTATGTACCTGATTATTATTAGTCACAGTTGGTTACACTTGGATCCTTGTCACCTGACTATGGATATAAAGTCATCAGGTAGATTTCAATGGTAATGTTTATCACCTCTACTAATTAACATGGAGCAAATTCTTATGTTTCTTCCTCAAATACAACTCATTTTTAAAAATTTGTTGATTTTGTGTGTGTATATCATACAGAACATCCCAAACAATCTTATTCATTTATATACCCACTTCCTAAATGGCACCCTCCCATAGGCTTCCCAACCCCCCACAGAAGCCCATATACTCTGTCATCCCTGTTACTGTCCACTGTGTTGTCGGCACCCCAGCCATTCCCCAGTGCTTGTCCATCCACTGAATCTAGTCAGCCTATCCAGAGTGCCTCGTTTTAGGAAGATCAGCTCTTCCTCATCTATGAGAAATCATTTGTCAATATTCCTTTAGATAAGATTGGGGTCTGCTGTTCATTTTCCCAGTTCTATGCTGGCTTACTGTCTGGGAGTCTCTTGGGCCACCCTGGCCAACAACCCAACAGAAAGTATCTCCTGTCTGGCATTGTTCCTTCTTATGTAGCCTTTAGCTATATACATGGACTCTTAAAAAATTATATTGACCCCTTTAATCTTTGGTGATACTTTCCTTTTGGGTGTTTAAGACCATACAGTTGGCCCAGATAAACTAATTTCTTTATACTCTTAAGGCCACTTGAGGATTTATTCCTCAAGGGTCACATGGGCTTGGGAGGAGCCCCTGGCTTCTTTCTTTTACCAGTTCCATCTATATGAAGATAAGTCAAGTCCTCCTCAACCATGGCTGGCTTTGCTTGGAAACATGGAGGAAAAATTTCCTCTGTGTTGACCCTCCTCTTTGTAGATTGGAAACTTGTTCAAATCCATTTGATGTGGTCTCCATGGCCTCCTTGATCAAGAGGACAGGTTCCTCACCATAGTTACAGGACATTTTGAGAGATCCTCATAGTCCCCTAGAACTTAGTCAACCTGGGAGGGCAAGGAGCAAAAACTGTCCTTTATGTCCCTCTGACCAAATTAGTATAGGCCTCAAAGCATTGCTTTTAAACATCCAAGAAGGTTAGTTCCACCAGTCTGGTACTTTTAATTGTCATGTGCCATGCAGATAAAGCTTGGGAAAAGTGCAGACATTCTTGCCTAGACATATATTTATTGATCTAGTTGTATGTATAATTTATCAGTAGGTTGTTGGACTAATATGGCTCCCTCTGTTTTTTTAAAAACTAGCTAGGCATTATTTATCTCTCACATTGTTTAACCCTTCCACCATGGTTTCCCTATTTAAGGTGTCCCATTTTTCCCATTTCTCCCATAATAATATGCTTCTTCTATGGTCCCACCTCTCTTGAGCTCCTTCTTTCCCTTTATGCCCTAGGTTTCTTATATAACTTTCCCTCCCCTCATCCCTTAAAATAACCCCATTTTTATCCATATCTCCCTTATTAACACGTGTTTCCTACTGTTCTCTTTCAGATTCTTTCTTTTCCTTTACCTCTCTGGTTCCTTTTCATTATCCTGGTTCCTGTAGTTATTCTGGATACATACTCACTTACAAGGATTTGGTGCTAGGATCCACATATGAGGGAGAACATATGGCTTTTTTTTCCTGAGTCTGTGTTCTTCATTTAGTATAACAGTTTCTAGTTCCAACCAGTTACCTGCAAATTTCATGCTTTCATCTTTACTGCTGAGTAAAACTCCATCGTATAAATGAACCAGTTTTCATTATCCACTCGTCAGTTGAGGGACACTTAGGTTGCTTCCATCTCTTAGATATTGTGAAAAGAGCAGCAACAAACATGGATGTATATGTGTCTCTGCAATAGAATGAGTACTTTGCATATATGCCAAGGAGTGGTATAACTGGGTCAAATGGTAGGTTCATTTGTAGTTTTTTAAGAGTTCTCCACACTGCTTTCCATAGGGGTTGTACAAATTTGCAGTCCCACCAGCAGTGGATAAGTGTTCCCATTTCCCCACATCCTCTCCAATGTTTGGTATCATTTGTTCTCTCAATCTTAGCCAGTCTGACTGGGGTAAGATGAAATCTTAAAGTGGTTTTAATTTTCATTTCCCTAATTACTAGTGATATTGAATACCTTTTACGATTCTTCTTAGCCATCTTTATTTCTTCTTTTGAGAACTCTCTGTTCAGTTCCTTAGCCCATCTTTTAATTGAGTTACTTCCTTTCTTGACTCTTTGTTTTTTGAGTTCATTATGTATTCTGGTTGTTAAATTTCTGTCAGATGTGTCACTGATGAGGATTTCCTACCATTCTGTGGGTTTCCTCTTCACTTCCCTGGTTGCCTCCTTTGATGTACAGAAGCTTTTTAGTTTAATGAGGTCCCATTTGTTGATTCTTGACCTTGTTTCCTGAGCAATTGATGTCCAGTGTAGAAAATCCTTTCCTACACCTATATCTTATAGGTTTTTGCCAATGTTTTCTTCTTACAGTTTTAGAGTTTCAGGCTCCACATTAAGGTCGATTTGGAGTTGATGTTTGTGCCAGGTGGAAGACAGGAGTTTAGTTTCATTCTTCTACAGGTGGAGATCTAATTTTGCCAGCACCATTTACTGAACATGCTGTCTTTCCTCCAGTGAATATTCTTGGCCCCTTTGTCAAATGTCAAGTGTTGAAATTGTGTGTATTCATATTTTGGTCTTCAATTTTGTTCCATTGATGTACAGGTCTTTTTTTGTGCCAGTACCATGTTGTTTTTATGACTATAGCTCCGTAACACAGTTTAAAATCTGGTATAGTAATCCACCCAGCATTGCACTTAGTGCTCAGGGTTGCTTTGCTATCTGAGGTCTTTTGTACTTCCATATGAATCTTAGGATGTTTTTTTCCAATGCTGTGAAAACTGTCATGGGGATTTTGTTTGGCATTGCATTGAATCTATAAATGACTTTTGGTAGGATGGTCATTTTCACAATATTAATTCTTCCAATCCATAAGCATGGGCAGTCTTTCTATTTTCTGATGTCTTCCTCAATCTCTTTCTTTAAAGATTTAAAATTTTCACTGTAGAGCTCTTTAATGTCTTTGGTCAGGTTTATTCCAAGGTATTTTATTTTTTTTGTGGCTATTGTGAATGGGAGGGTTTCCCTGTGCTCTTTCTCTGACTGCTTGTCATTGGTATATAGAAAGGCTACAGAATTTTGTAGATTAATTTTGTAACCTGCCACTTTACTGAATATGTTAATAATTTCTACAAGTTTTCTGGTGGAATTCTTGGTGTCTCTTAGATATATCATATCGTCTGCAAAAAGGGATTTGACTTACGTGTATTGAACTATCTCTGCATCCCTGGAATAAAGCCAACTTGACCATGGTGGATGATCTTTTTGATGTATTTTGTTTTGAAAATTTTTGCATCTATGTTCATTAAGGAGGTGGGTCTATAGTTTTCTCTTTTTTTTTTTTTTGGTTGTATCTTTACCTGGCTTTGGTACTAGAGTGATGCTGGCTTCATAGAAGGAATTTGGAAGTTCTTTCTACATTTTTAACTTAACTTTTTGAATAAATTAAGTAATATTGGATGTAGATCTTCTTTAAATGTCTGGTAGAATTGTGCTGTAAATCCCTCTGGTCCTGGGCTTTTTGTAGTCAGGAGGTTTTGCATTATTGTTTCAATTTCCTTATGTGTTATGGGTGTGTTTAAGCTGTTAATCTGTTTTTGGTTTAGTTTTGGTGGTTCCCATGCTTTTAGATACCCATCAATTTCTTTTAGGTTTTCATATTTAGTAACACATAGGTTTTTAAAGTATTCCCTTATAATGTTCTGGGTTTTTTGTTTTGTTTTTTGTTTTTGTTTTTTTGGTGTCTGTTATGATGTTTCCCCTTTCATCTCTAATTTTGTTGATTTGGAGTTGCTCTTTCTTTCTTTTGGTTAACTGGGAAAGCGGTCTGGCAATCTTGTTCATCTTTTCAAAGAACCAGTTCTTGGATTTGTTGATTCTTTGTATTGTTTTCTTTGTTTATATTTCAGGGATTTTGTTTCTTAATTCATTCAACTAGTCTCTGGCTCTTGATTGGAGATTTATGGTCATTGGTATTTAAAATTATTGTTGAAGGATATGTATTGGTTGCTTTCTTTTTTTTTTGTTTGTGTTCTAGGTCCTATTTTCTCTTTCCATAATTATACCTTCATTACAACTTCATTTGTTTCTCTCTGTAACATTTGGCTATGGCCATTCCTTTCTTCAAGCTTTTGTATTGCTTCCAGTGTTCTATATAGGGCCACTTTGATTGACATGAATTGGTTTGGCCTATTTGTATCATGGAAGAGTTTTCTTTCCCCTTTAACTGTGATAGACAGTTTGCTTGGTAAAACATTCTGGGTTGGCATCTATAGTCATTTGGAAGACATTGGTCCAGGCTCTTGTGGCTTTCAAAGTTTGCGTTGAAAAGTCAGCTGTAATTCTGTTGGGCTGTTTTTCTGTCTTTGTTCTGTACACTTCGTGTTTTCACTATGATATGCCTGGGAATTTTCTGTTTTGGTCCTGTCTATTTGGGATGTTTCCTGTGCTTCTTGTATTTCAATGGGAATGTCTTTCCTTCACTTAGGAAAATTTTCTTCTATAATCCCACTGAAGGTCTGGTCAATGTCACTGACCTGAGAGTCTTCTCTTTCGTCTATGCGTATGGTGCATAAATTTGGTCTTTTCACGGTGTCCCACATTTTCTGCATATTCCATTCCTGTGTTGTTTTAATTTTTCATGTTCTTTGCTTGAGAAGTACAATTCTTCAACTTTATCATCCAGTCTGGGCAGCAGAGAAGAGAATAGCCAAATGGAGAGAGGTTGTGGGTGGAGGTGGTAGTGAGTAAAACTGACAAATCGATGAACGGAAAATGCAAATTTAGCTGATCTCAGAGCAACAGGGTCATCCTGGTGCTTCCTAAACGCTGTGTGCTTCTTGATATGATAATGTGGTGCAGAAGCAGGGAAACGTCTTAAAAAGAAAACTCTCAGCTTGCTGCTTTAAAAAATATAAACACATAACAATATCTAAACATGAGTGCAAGTGTGTACCTGAAGGCTATATAACAAGGAACACAGTTCCAGACAGGAGAAACCTCCTTCGTGTGGTCAGGGTAGTCCAAGAGACTCCCAAAGTAACACAGGCTATTGCTACAGCTTTTGATTACCTCTGAGAACTTGAAGTTAAGACCCTATTGCTGAAGACAGGACAGAGTTCAGACATAGGACCTGGAGCAATGGAGTGGGAATTGACCTGTAAGCCTCCTCCCCGAAGACTAGCTTTTGTAGTTCTAGAGGATATTGTGTAAACTTCTATGGGAGAAAATCAATCAGTGGTCTACCCTAGTTGTAAAACCTAATAACCACAATGACTGGCATAACAAAGTATCTCTGTTGGTGCAGTGGTGGCACTTTTATCTAGGGGTAATCAACAGCTGTCTAATTGAACTTTAAACCCCTTCAGTAAGAGGGAACTCATGGGTGACACTGTAAATATAGCCAAAAACACATGGCTGGAGAGGTCATAGATCCTAGACGAAACCCTATCTCTGGCATTTCTTTATAGATAAAAAAATTTCTTAATGTATGCTAAATATGGATCCTTATATTACCAGAAAAGTATACCAAACACCACTCATCAAATAAGCTTCTTTTTGCAACAAAGGGAAGCTATTACAAAGTTCCACAACTGGTCACACACACAGAATATATAGCTGAGTGATATCTAGTCCTAAGTAACAACCCATCTACAGTGAAACCTCTATACCTAAGGCTCATGGAATGTAGTAAAACAGGGACTAGAGGGAAAACTAATACATCCCTCAACTCTTACCAGCAAAGTTTTCTCATAGAGCAGAGTATGATGCATACAGAAACTTGATACAACTGGGTAAGTTTTAAAGAATAAGAGACATCAGAATGTGTGTCCCTGGGTAGAACTAGTATATTAAATCTCACCTACCCATGGCTCAGGGTCCATTGTGGAAGAGGGGCCAGAAAGATTTTTAGAGCCAGGGTTGGTGTATGAACATAAGGAAACAGAGCTTTCAGGCCACTGGGGACTTGTTCATATGAACTTGCAACAATGGTAACAACATGCACAAGACCCATGCCAGCTAAATCAGACAAAAACTCGCATAGAACAAGGAAAATGTGCATCAGGCCTAACGTTAGCCAAAGAACTATTGGCAACTGATCACTGCTGGGTGAGGAAGTGTAGCTCTTCTTTAAGAGAGTTACTCTAGATATTCTGACTAGACTCCAGTGGAAAAACTTGCACCAAAGGACATCTGGGTACAAATGCCTGACCGGATAGACCTTAACATATATGACATAATCTATGAAATACAGTGGGGATGGGTTATAGATGGGGAGGGTTCTAAATTTGATCAGTATCTATTACATGAAATGCAAAACAACTCAACAAAATATACTTTTAAAGTATGTCCTTACTTTTCCCTTCAAATGTTCCCATTCTGCTGTGGCCCCAGAAGAAAACTACTGAAATAAGCTCATGCAGAAATAGATGAAATAACATTTGGTCAGAGATAAGGAGCAGGAACAAAATGAACCTCACTTTGCTTTTTTAATAAATTTTTTATTGAAATTTTTGTATTTCATACAGAACATCTGAAACAATCTTAATCATCTTTATACTTCTGTCCCCACTGGCATCCTCCCATAATCCCCCCACTGGAACCCATCCCTGTTAATGCTCACTGGGTCATCAGCATACACGAGTCCCATGCAAACTCACTTTGTTTCTAAGACAGGCAGCTCTGTGACCAGGTGAGAGTCAGGAGAACAAGCCAATGCTAGCAATTGCATTCAGGGACTGACTCACAAAAACAGAATCACGGGCAGTGGAAAACACAGACCTGCCATCTGCCTTCCCCTGGAAGTTAGCTGCCCTGTCTTCTGTATGGGCCCCATGGGCATGACATGGAGGCTGACCCAAAGCCAGTGGAGGGCCCTGTCAGTCCAGCCTTTATATACTTTAATCCATATGGAGTAAACGAGCTGAGGTGACTATGATTCTGTTCTACCTTGTTTTAGTGAGCAGCTTTGATTCAAAGTGACTGCTATTGACTGGTGAGCAACGCACATATTTACACCGACAAAAAGAATTGGTGAATATCGCCAGGTCGTGCTCTCTCCAAAAGGAATGTAGCCTAAGAAGACACAGAAATAAAGACGGATTTAGTGGACTCGTGCTTGCATGACTATCCTGGTTGATATGTAACCAGGGTATGTGTGTCTGTATAAGACAATATTCTTTTTTTTAACTTTTGCAAAAACTTTATTGAGAATTTCACACATATATATAAGGTGTTTTGATCAAATCCATGCCCACTCCCTCCCCTCCACCATTCCCCCCTCTGAAGCAGTAACCCTAAAATCTTTGAAAATCTTTTAAGTATTAGATACATGCTCCCAAATACTTTTGACATTTTTGGCCTTTGGAACAGAGTATGTTGCTAACAGGCCCAAGGACATTTTGACTTTTAGCCAAGAAACTGGCTACAATTCTTTGGGGCATTTTTACCCTAACTGCCTAGCCAATTCCTACATTACCAATTTTGTTTTTTGTACTATTTCTTTCTTCAGCAAATAGCAAAATTGTGTATGTTTGTGTGTGTATGTGCATTCGTGTATGTGTGCATGTGCACCTGCCCTTATGTGTGCATATAAAAACAGAGATTGCTATCAGGAGGTTTGCTTCTTTTGAAAAGAAGTTTTCTCTCTGAACCCGGGCCTCTCCATTTCTCCTAGACTAGTTGGTTTACAAGCCTCTGAGAGCCACCTGTCTCCACCTCCCCGTAGTGGTATTACAGAAATACAATTCTATGCCCAACTTTCTATGTGGGTACTAGGATTTGAACTCAGGTCAGGTCCTTATGCTTTTGTGACAGCATTTTACTCACCGATCACTCTCCCTGGTCCCCAGATTCCTTTTTTGCTCTCTCTGACATAAATTATTACTTTTACTTTTCACCTTACTCCTGCTTTCTCCCTTTTTGCTCTTTATATTTTCTAAATTGACTCGTAGTTAGAATTTTCTCCTTCCTTCATTCCTTCTTTTCTTTTTAAAAAAGACCATTTAAACCTTTTGGTCTATGTTATTCCTGCCTCCACCATTCCTATTGCTGTGCTTATCATAGTTATTATTTAGTTTTACTTTTTCCCTCTTTCTGGTTCACTGATCTTTGTTTTTGTTACTATTATTTGTATTCTGTTTTCTAGCACTGGAGAATTAGTCTCACATAGTATGGTGTAAGAGAGAGTGCATCTTGCTCCATACATAATTGGTCCTTATTTGAACTTCAGTTAATGGACTTAAAAACAAAGATGAAGAAATAAAATGAACAAATAAAGCTGTGGCCACCAGGCTTTGGCCAGGGAATCCTAAAACCAGTCCTGGATATTTCTTATATAGAGAGAAGACAATATTAACAAAAATAATGTGGCCACTTTTCCAACAAGGGACCATTATGTTGGTCGCTATTATACCCTTTGGACAGTACACTGTTGACAAGAGGGATAATCACCAAGGGTAAATCTCGTATACTCCACTGTCTTCTACACACATGTCTGTTCTCCTAGCAGTATCCCACTGTTGTAAGACCTACAGAAAAAGCAGAATCCTTAGGTTCCAAAAGAGCATGCCCTGTGGCAAAAATAATAATTGCCAAAGAAACAGTAATTCACACTTCTCCATATCATTGTATATATCATTAGCAGAAATTTGTTACCTAAAAAGGATCACATGAAAGTGATAGTATCCATCCATTGCAAAAGAAGATTCTTTGATGAGTGGCAACTCACATGACAGGATCCGTATTTAGCATGTACTAAGAAAATACATTTGTCTAGGGTTGTGACGGCCTTAGAGTTTTCTCTAAGATCTATGACTTCTCCAGTCATGTGTATTTGGCTAAGGTGACAGTGCCACACATGAATTCCCTCCCATTGAGCCGGCTTTTGAGTCCAATTAGGAGTTGCTGATTACTCCAAAGATAAAAGTGCCACTACTACATCAATGTAGTTTTCTGTGCCAGTCATTGTTATGATTATGCTGGTCATTGATGTGATTATTAGGCTTTAAAACTGGGACGTGAGGTCCATCTCAGCAGATACACATCTCAAAAGAGAAATGCAGAAATATTCAGAAGCTTATAAAATTATCCAGCAATAATCTCCAAAGATATGGAAGTAGGTGAAATCACCAAGAACATAAAATAGTGATTCTTGCAGAGATCACGGATTCCAAAGAAACACATTAAAGACTCAAGGAAGGCAATGTGAAAATACGAATGAGCAATCAGGTGAGGAGGAGGAATTTTGAAAAAGAACCAAGTACCAATGTGAGACTTGAAAACTTCAATAAATTAAAAAAGAAGGGGCTAGAGAGATGGCTCAGTGGTTAAGAGCACTGGCTGCGTTTGCAGAAAACCCAGGTTTGAATTTCAGCACCCATGATAGCTAACAGTCACCTGTAACTCCAATTCCAGCAGATCCGACACCCTCTTCTGACTTCTACAGGCACTGCATACACAAGTGCACAATCACACATAAAATAAAAGTAAATTAATTAAAAAAAAAGAAAAGAAAAAAGAAGGAATAAAGGGAAGTCAGGAAGAAGGCATTTTCACAAAAGTCTCATGAATAGACTACATCAAGTAGAAGAGAACATTTCAGGGCTTAAGACAAATTTGATGAATTAGAACATTCATTAGCAGCATGGCAAGTCCTATTGTAGACAATGAAAGTCAAATGCAGACATAAGCAATCCGTCCAGCCCAGACAGCTGCTAAATAGCAGATGGAGGATTCTTGAGCAATCTTTGAGTTTCTCCATTCTACGCCCAGGTCTGTTCTTCCTCCTTCAAGGAGGTTTATCAAACCAGGTAGGCTGAGCCCCAGAATGATGCTACCTGATGGGTATTCGACACTGTAGTCAACCCTGAATCAAAAACCCCTGTGGATTTTTAAACCTGCAAGTTCAGCTATATTCAGCCTGGCATCACATGGTTGGAACCCTGTGCACAGGCAACAAACGGTGACCTTTCCATAACTGCTTTCTGCTGATCCAAAATAGTTCACTGATTTATTTGGCAGTGTGGATGGATTTTATATGTGTCGGAGAAAGTCCAAAGAATATAATAAAATATATACTTAGAAAAAGATAAAAACAGTAGTTCAATATTAGTAGTCATTTAAAATAATACATGCTTACCAGGCTTCAGCTATAGCATGCTAAGAACCAAAAACTCAAGTGGAACAAATCTACCACATTTATTTGACTAAAATCCATCTAGTGTCTGTGTGCATTCATCAAAAAGGTCTAATGTAGACATAGAAAAATTGTAGCCAGATTATTTCTACTTGGAAGTTTATATGCTGACCAAAAAACCAATTTTGATTGCATGATCTGGTTTCCATTCTAATAAGAGGCTAAAATTTTTCTGCTTTTAATTATCCTGTTTTATTAAGCAAGTGCTTATTCCTTTTCTTGATAAAATAATTCCACCCTTTCCACTGCAAAAGTAACCCACATTCACCCATAGTTGCTACAGTCTAACATCTGGTGTTTCTAAATAGAACACCAGAAAACCCTGAATGACAGTCTGAAGAGCTCACTAAATATCTAGTGAGGATTTCTCGGAAGGACGAAAAACCCTTTTCCTACTTGATGTAACTGCTCTTTGAAGATCACAAGGCCCATATCATTGTATCTGCTGGAGCAGATCCTTTATGGTATTAAAGGCCTAACTGTCTTCCATCAGACCCCATGCATGATTGCTTTCAAAGAACTCACCAAGCCCCCTTGCAGTCATACTCACTCACACACTCCATTGGGTGGACTGACAGCAAACTGGGACAGTTAAGACTTGACCCACTTACCACTGTCAGATGGTTCTGATCAGTGCCTAAGAGCCTGTTAAAACCTTACCACTAGGGGATTAATGGGAATAACAGATTTTTCCTGGTTCTCCAGAGATGTGACTTTTTTGTAAAGGACAAAATGGGCAAATTTTTAGGTCTTTCTTTGAACTGATGCTAATAAAGTTACATATTCTCAAACTATGTAACATTGTCAAATTTGATACAAAAACTAGTCTATGAAGATCCTTAGAATTCTTATATGGTTGCCTAACTATTGCATGTTAAGTTGATATAATACAGAGAATTATTCTTTGTTATGAAGTACATGTTCTTATATGATGAAATAGCCACAGATCCCAGAATCATGTCTCACCAGTCTACACTATGACCACTGTTAAATTTGCTCCTTGAGTCCTGCTATCCACCCCCTTTGCCCTCTTTATCCTAGGTCACTCACCTAGTTCAGAGGCCTCCTTAGCTGTCTGTCTCCCCTCACCATGCACTCTGCTGCCCTTTCTGTTTCTATGGGCTGTAATTACTATTACCTTCTTCTTACACAACCTCTCTGTGCTTCCCCTGTAGGTGAAATTCCTACTGTTGACCTAGGTCTCTCGGGCTGCAGGAAAATGCTACTGTTGTTCTTCCCTGAAAATTTAAAGCACAACTACAGCTGTAGGCTCAAGAGAGACCTACCCCAGTCAGGCTTCTGGCTATCTTTTTTAGAATGTTATTTTGTTATTTTTCATTTTCTATGCATGAGTATATTGCCTGCATGTATGTGAGTGCAGAGGTCAGAAGAGGGCGTCAGATCCCCTGGAACTGGAGTTACAGATAGTTGTGAGCTGCCATGTAGGTGTTGAGATTCGAACCTGGGTCTTCTGCAAGAGTACCCAGTGCTCTTAACTGCTGAGCCAGTACCTGGTGTCTTTTTAAAAAAATATTTTCTTTATTATTTTTTATTTTATGTGTATGAGTGTATTGCCTGCATGTATGTGAGTGCACCCGTGTCGTGCAATGCTGCGGAGGTCAGAAGAGGGCTTCAGATTCCCCTGGAACTGTCATTAAGGACGGTTCGTAGCTGCCATGTGGGTACTGGGACTCGGACCTGGGTCCTCTGAAAGAGCAGTCAGTGCTCTTAACCACTAAGCCATCTCTCCAGTCTGGTACCTGGTGTCTTAATATAGGTAATTGTCTGGTGACTTACTAGTACCATTTCAGGATGAGCATTTCTTTAGGCTGTAAGACTGCCTACTCTTATACTGGCACTTGCAAAAAGTTACTCTACTGAAGAAAACACAAAATTATTTTTATCAAAATTATTCCCATGTAGGGCTGACCATGGTGGCACACACCTTTAATCCTATCTCACCCTGTGAGATAGAGGCCAGCCTGTCTACATAGTAAGCTCTAGGCATCTGGTACCACAGGGAGACCCTGTCTCAAACAAACAAAAATTACCCCCATGCTTGATCTTTAGAAGCATTCACACAGCAAAATGATCCAAATTAATGAGCAAAATTTCATTGTTGATGTCCACTTTGATGCTGAACTTAAGACCTTGATAGAAATTGTATTTCCACTGTGGCTGTCCTTCAAGCACAAATAGTCAGTAACCATCTCCTGTTTCATGTTTCCTCTCATTTCTGCTTTATCCTGTACTATGAAATGACCAAGGGCTGGGACAGAATTCTTTCTGTCTTCTATTCACAAAGTTCTCTGTCTCCCAGCTGCTGTGTATACACTGAAGAAAATCCTATGGATTTTTGGTTTTCCCCACCTAAGGAAAATTGCCCAACTATCAATATTGCTGTGACTGGGTGGTCTCCAGAAATTCTTTGCCCTTTGCTAAGCCAGTTCCTCCAGAGAGTATGCTTGAACTAGATTACCAAGTATTGCTCTAAGAGAGTGGTTATGTATTGAGTAAAAGTGGGACACTATGTAAGAAGCGGGCATTTGTTTAAGAGGCTGCTGAAACTGGGCAAAACTAGATTGTCATTCATATTGCTCATTCAGTGTAGCAGATGTTCTAGTTTTATAAATATTTTGTTTGAAGTTTCTCTAAAAGTTAGTGTTTAAGAGAGAGAAATTTAAGTAAAATATTCTGCCACTAGATATCTGTCTTAGTCCCAAAGCATAAAGAAAACCGTGGTTTGTTTGTTAGTGTTTGTGCTTCCTGTAGAATGACGTGTATTTTCTAAAAGGATTTTTATTTTCATAATATCTTAAGTACCCAAGTGAGTAACAAATCAGTATTTTCTTTTTCTGATAACTAAGAATAACAGAGATCTGTTGATGGTTTTGATGTTTGTGGATTCATAGACTTCTAAGCCAAGAGTTAATGATAATGATGGCAAGTATTTCGATGTGTCTCTTGATGGAGTGTATGGAATGTATGTGTGTATATACACTATTTATAATACTGAGTAGTTTAATATCTTTCAATATGCTTAAAAAGGAAGAAATAAATGATAATTTTATAGGCATAGAGAGAAGCACGATATTAGTGTTTGTGATTCCTTGAGTTGAAACTGACAGATTTTGGAACATTCACATTATTTCATATAACAATTAGACTTGGCATTTGTATGTAATTTTATGTCTTTATTAGCTTTTCATCCAATTTTCTCGATCCTTCTAACAAATTTACGAGATAAGTACAATGCATGAGTTTACTCTCATTTTGCAGAAGAGAAAACTAGGACGAGAAATACAGCATGGCTTTGGATAACATTTTACAAGCCTCGCCTACTCACACCATTCATTTGTTCAACAAATAGCTACTTCACTACATCCCTCCCACTACTCTAAACAGTGGAAAGAGCAGCATAAGAAATGCTTCTAAGCCTTTGCCTCCTAATTCCTACTCTAGTGCTTTGTTGAGTAGACCAAAAGAACTATTTATTCTGCTAAAAGTAGGGTTGTTTTAGAGCGTTTGCATGTTTGTGTGTATAGTATATGCAGTCAATCCTCTACATGTACAAGGGAGAGCAGAGGAGGTGGTCTCCTGTCCTTTTCTGTCACTTTCCACCTTGAGACAGGGTCTTTTACTGAACCTTGAGCTAGGCTGGCAGTCAGAAGACCCCAGTGATGTTCCTGTCTCCACCCTCCCCACACACACACCACTGAGGTTATGAGTGTGAACTCAGGTCTTCATGCACGTGCAGCAAGCACTCTTAGACACTGAGAAATATTCAGAGGCCTTATAATCTTCATAAATATTTTGTGTATTCGTAGAGGTTATGTAATATCACACAGGAAAAGATTTCAAGGCTTGAGAAATAGCTTGAGAGATGCTTACAACCAGCACAGTGATATCTTTTGGCAGGAGAGTACGATTCTCCCTCACTCCATCGAAATGCAGTCCTCAAGATAACAAACAAAGCCAGGTATGGTGATGCTTGATTTTAGCTCCAGCACTTGGAAGACAGAAGCAGGCAGATCTCTGTGAGGTCAGCCTGGTCTACATAGCATGTTCTAGGCCAGTTTGGACCACAGGGAGACCCTGTCTCAAAAAGACAAAAAGAAAAGCAAGCAAGCAAACAAAACAAACACTAGTAAGGCTGCGAGGAAAGAGAAGTTTTATCTGCTGCCAACAGCCGTATAAATGTGTTCAGCCATTGTGAAAATACGCATGGAGATTTCTCAAAAAGCTAAAAACTGAACTACCATGTGATCCAGCTATTCCACTTTTGGGTATCTACCCAAAAGACTCTCATGTCAACATATCATAAAGATACACATCCATGTTTATTTTCCTCTCTGCTAAGTGAGCACTGATCCTGGTTAGACATATACATTTCCCAACCTCTATTAAATCTATGAGACCATAGAGTGTCACAATAAGATTGCGACATGCTGCAAGAATTTGGAGACACTCTTGATAGAGGTGGACTCAGCAGGCAAATGTAACTTTTGGCTCTGACCCTTCCATGTTGTCCCCTGTGAGCACATGTCAAATGATATATATAGGTATGGATGTTAATTCCAGCTGAGAAAGTTGTCACCTGTAAACTCCTCAGATTTCAACACAAATTAATGTGTATTTGATGGGAAAATGCACAATATGCATTTGACACACATGGAGGACCCGGGAAGGTACTTAGCCTTCACTAACAAGAACGTAGAGGGTTGGAAGGTAGAAGCTACATGTGAGGTATCTGAGGAACCATCTTTACTCCACTTTTATGAAAGGCAAATTTTCATGTTTAGGAATTCAAACCTGTTTTAGGCACTATAAAAAGAAGTCTATAATTATCTGCGATTCAGGACAGCAATTTTGATTGTAATACAGTCAAATAGTAAGACGTTTTTATTCACTGACAATTGAGTTTTTCGGCCTCTGTGCCCATGTAACCCATTTTCAGTATCATCTGGTTTCGTTAGATTTTCTTCACTGTTGTTTTGTGTCTTCAGACTCGCTGATGATCTCAGCCCTGAGTTTGTAAAGTCTGAAACACTAATCTCCTACTAGCTTGTTTTGATGCTTGTCTGTACACTGGTTTCTCAATTTATAAGACATGAAGAACAGGGTTTCTCAATCACATGTGGGAAATTAGTTTGTACATCATCCAGTTTTGAGATTTTAGAACAAAATCCATTTTATGTGTCTCAATATCGGCATATTGCAAACCATTTTCTACAAAGAAAAGTATGGATAAAATCAACTGAGACAGACTGGCAAACCTGGTCTTAAACCATTTGACTTTATTGCAGGAAAAACTGAAATATGAAATTCCTACTAATTTTATTCTTAGTCCTGAAACCATTTGGTTTCTGAACCAGACATACCAGAACAGAATACAAAGCAATTCCCTTGAAGTGAAATGCTGACCAAGTGAGTGACACTAAAATTGGGTGATTCATGGATGTAATTCATAAACCAAGGCTGAGCCCACACTTTTGATGACAGCCATTGAGAGTTACAACCACATTTTGCAATGCAGTATTTTCATATATGTGTGTAAATAGAGATAATTTACATATAAACATTCATTCATGTCTATATACATGCAGATATTTTATTTACAATTTTATGTTTTTCACAATAGAAATCATAGACCATGGTCTCTTTCTAGTGTTTGTTACTTGTACTTAAATATTTTATTTTTTTTAGCATTTCAACATCAGTCTCTCATTTTACTCTAACCATAACCTACCTAACCTGTGGATTAGACATAATGCACAATGAGTTTTACTTTTATGTAGGGGCAATTCAGAGAAGGTAAGTACTACTTTGGGAGTGCACAGAGAAGTGTAAAATATCTGTGGCTCTATCAAAATACACAGATTAAAGGCCACTTTTATTGTCACAAATATGGTTTTAAAACCCTGTAGAGCAACAGGCACTAGCATTAAAGAATTAAACAACTGTTGAATCATTTTTGGACAAAACTCAGTCAATTCTCCTTGGGGGAATATAACCATTATCTTTCATGACTAAATGTAGTTCTGAAACTTCTCTAAGATGTCGCCTATGAGAATCAGTAACATTAACTGTCAGCATCCTCACAATACGGATACCTTTGTCCTTGATATACAAGATGGAATGCAAAAGCAGATGGGATGCTAGGTACCCAAGACAACTTGGATCATTTCCTAAATCAGCAGCCCTCCAAAAGCCTCACTACTGACCCATTTTCAGAGTTCCATTTTGCATCATGATGATTCAGGAAACCTCAAAGCCAGTCTACTTGGATGAGATAGCTGGGTCAACCCTTGCATTCATTATTTACTGTTTCCCCTCCATCCCAAAATCGACAAAAAAGTCTGGGTCTCTTTATGATACAAACAGAACCATTTCCAGGCTACCCAAAATGGCATTCCATGTGGTAACTTCGGTAGAGACAGCGGTGGCAGAGGAATTATTCATGCCTCAAACCAACTGAAGACCTTCCACCCAGCAATTTCGGCTTTACTCAAGATCCTACAGAAAGAACTGCATTCAGGAGCTTGTGTGGTCCCGCGTTGGCAAACACCAAAGGAAAATTGAAGCAAAGCGTGAGGCACCCGGAGGCAAGCACACAGAAGGAAATGCAGCCATGTCACAGCTCAGTCCGCACCCTCCCTTCTGTTCAAATGCATGCTTTTAAGTTTAGTGATTTGTTCTTGCCCAAAAGGCAACATAGTATGTTCTTTGATTCTCGAGCTTTCCATTCAGAACACTGTGTTCTAAGGAAGACTAGTTTCCACCATGAAAATAATTTGTCTGAGTATGTGATATAAAAGAAATCATTTAAATCCCCCTTTTTCCTATTTTCACACTAAACGGATTCAAATATGTAGTGTGAAAAAGAGGGTGATAAGTCAGTGCACAAGCGAAGAAGTGAGCTAGTTCTCTTAGCAGTGTTTTTTTTAACAATTTGGTGCATGGGCTGACACTTTCATTCATGTAATTTTGGTAAGACTGAAATATTTTCAGATGTGGGCTCAACACTGTAATTCTTTTCAACATTGCTTTATTGAAGCTATTTATACAATGATGAATACAGCGTTTGTTAAACTATTTTCTCCATTTAATCATTGTATTTCACATTTTTTTAGTTCAGGTTTTCAAATTTTTTCTGAAATCAATCACAGTCAGTACTTTACAATTTCATACATACAACACCAAATATTTTCTCTGCAACACAGTTATTTTTTCATTATTTGTTCATGTATGAATAAGGAATTTTAAGTTTTTTCTCTCTGGTGAAGCATCACTACTTCCTGTTAAAATCCTCCATTCACTCAGAAAATGGGTCATTGTACCAACAAAAAAAATAATAACATAGGTTAAATTTTTGAAATTTCTTAATATTTAATTCAAGGGCCACTTATTTTAGTGAATGTGTGAAGAAAAATTTTTATAATTTTTAATTATTTTTATTTTATGTGTAGGAGCATATTGCCTGAGTGAATTTAAGTATAGCATGTCATGCAATGTTCGCAAAGGGCAGAAGAGGGGGTCAGATTCCCTGTAACTGGAGTTACAGATGGTTATTAGCCTCTATGTGGGTTCTTGGAATCAAACCTGGGTCTTCTGCAAGAGCAGCCAGTGCTCTTGATCGCTGAGCCATCTCTCCAACCTGGACAATTTTTAATTAATAAAAAGCTTTACTCATGATTTGTGATTTTGCATCTTATGAAACTGACATTTGCCCATTAAGATCTGTTTCTTGTCTTTCTCTTCTGTTTCGTTTGCCAGGACTTTCCTAGGCATTCACAGCCGCAGTTTTCTTCGCTTCCCTTCATCCTACAGCAGTTGAGATAACAGACAGTAAAGACTGCTTGCTTTCCTTTCTCAGCATTTTTATCCATAGTCACACATTTTCATGTCTTCTATGCTTTATGAAATAGAGAAGAGAAATGAACTAAACTTTGAGAAAGAACATATTTTAAATTGTCCTTTATGCTTATATAATTGTTCATTATGTTGCTGTGATAATATACCCTGACAAAACTTGAGGAGAAAAGGTTTACGTCAGCTCACAATTCTATGTCGCAGTCTATCAGATGAGGGAAGTCACAGTGGCAGGAGATTGAGACAGCTGGTCACATCACCTCCACAGTCAAGAGAAGAGAGTGAATAATGCCTAGACAGTCCAGAGACCCCAACCAGAGAATGGTGCCTCCCACTTTCAGGCTGAGTCTTCCCATTTAAGGCAGTGAAGACAATAACCCACAAACATGCCCACAGGCCAGCTTGATCTTGACAATCCCTCAATGAGAGGTGACTCAAGGTTGTGTCAAGTTAACACCAAAACAATGGTTAGTCCTTCTATCTATATAGATGACACTCATAGCCCTTAAAACATTTCTAAAAAGCATTTGTTTCAGTGTCCAGTCTACAAAGAGGAGGGTCAACATGGAGGAATCATTTCCTCCATGCTTCCAAGAGGAGCCAGTCATGGTCGAGCAGGACCTTTGACTTATCTTCACATAGATGGAACAGGTGAAAGACAGGAGCCAGGGGCTCCTGCCAAGCCCATGTGACTCCTGAGGAACAGATCCTCAAATGACCTTAAGAGTAAAAATAAATTGGTTTATCTGGGCCAACCGTAGAGTCTTAAACACCCAAAAGGAAAGTATAACCAATCCTTTGAGTTGTTGGCCAGGGTGGCCCAAGAGACTCCCAGACAGTAAGCCAGCATAGAACTGGGAAAATGAACAGCAGACCCCAGTCTTAACTAAAGGAATATTGACAACTGATTGCTGCTAGATGAGGAAAAGCTGATCTTTCTAAAACAAGGAACTCTAGATAGGCTGACTAGATTCAGCGGATTGACAAGCACTGGGGAATGGCTGTGGGTGCCTACAACACAGTGGACAGTAACAGGGATGACAGAGTATACGGGCTCCAGTGGAGGGTGGGGGGCTATGCGAGGGTGCCATTTGGGAAGTGGGTATACAGATAAATAAGATTGTTTGAGATGTTCTGTATGAAATACACACAAAAAAATCAACAAATTTTTTAAAATGAGTTATATTTGAGGAAGAAGCATAAAACTTTGCTTCATGTTAATTAGTAGAGGTGATAAACATTACCATTGAAATCTACTTGATGACTTTATATCCATACTCAGGTGCCAAGGTTCCGAGTGTAACCGACTGTGACTAATAATATTCAGATACATAGAGATTAAAGATACATGTGCAAACATCTAAGAGTTAGTAGCATTAAAAATGAGTTTTTTTGTAGGAACACAGCATATTTTAAAATGAAATGGAGATCTTTTTTAGAGGTTAAAGCCTCATTCAATTTTATGTCTTACAGGGTTTATACTGAGTTCAATACTGTATAACTGTATTAATTCAACTGTGAACCTAAAAATTTATAGCCAATTTTGAAGGAGATGCATCTTTGTTCTGGAAATTGTTATTGAATATGTTAATGCTGTAATGAAATGCTTCTTCTAATCATGTGGTTATTAAATAATTTTTTAAAGTAAAATTAAAAGAAGCATTGGTTTCTTAATCTTTGTTAAAGTAGTCACATATGGTTTTCTTTTATTGATTTTCATTTTGTTTTATCTTATGATGTTATTTAAATTATTTTCTATAAATTTCATAATTGGCTTTTGCTTGGTAAATACTTTTTACAACAAATGTTAAATACAACATCTTCTTTACTAAAAAACAAGTTGCTTTCTTGAGGTTATTTAAAAATACTAAGTACTCCATCAACTAGGAATTATGTCAATATATATGCTTCATGATTCTGGCTCATATTTTGCATTGTCCTGAACTTGTTAGGAAAATACTAATAAGTAACATTTGATAGTTATTCTATAACATTCCTTTAACAAGAAGCTCTTTAATTTCTTATCTTTAAGCATGAAACTTTTTGATAAGTGGAAAATATAATTTTCACAGACCATAAATGTATTCCCCTCTATGAGTTTTGAATCATGAATAATAGCAGAATTTATTAATTAAATTAATTTGTGTTTCTTTCATACTTATATACTCTGTACCTTCAGCTTTTTGACATAGCATAGGAATCAATAAGAAATTAGACTCGTGTTTCAATACTATTGATATATAACAAAGCAAGTATCTTGAAAAGAACCACGACTTTATATTCAATTGATTCTCTGGAAATTCCCAGGCTGTGCTCAGCTGTGCTGTCCTTTCCTCAGTCCCTCTTTGGCCAGTTAGGCCGCTGAAGTCAGTAGAAGACACAGGCAGCTGGACTGAGGCACAGTGGAACATGGAATCCTCACTCACCTGCTGCCTGCCCCAGCCTACATGGCTGTCAACTTGCCGTGCCCCATTTCTATGCTCTTCTAAATCATTTCACATTACTACTATGGTGCTGTACCTAAAAGATACATATGAACATGTAATTTTTCTGTTTAAACTCTTCATTGTATCAGTACTAATAGACTTTAATGAATGTTCATTTTCCTTAGCATCATATATAAAACCCTTCACGATCTAGGTTACGACTCTCTTTTTCCTATAACCAGAAAAATAATTATAACATTTGTGAAAATGATGACAGCGTTGGCAATGCTGAGGAGTGGATGAACAACGCTTCATGGTTTGCAAAAATTCCCCATTCTAAGGTGATGATATTATCTATCTTCTGTACTAAAAAACTTTCTGAAAGTGAGAAGGATTTTCTGAATAATTAGGCTGGTGTGAATGGCACGCCCCAGCACTGCTCGGACATGATGGGGACCACCCCACAACGTCCCGTGCATCCCTACCTCTCTCCCTCTACTGTCATAACGCCAGTCCCAGAACACGCAGTGCTGCTCCACACCACCACTGTCTTTGTGTGGGCATTTCCTATTCTTGGAGTATCTCTCAAACACATCCTACAATTTCTCCATCAAAATGTAGCTCACACAGAGTTTCCTCTGTGAAATGGGACCTGAATCTTTGTATTAAGCACCATCATTACTCTATGCGATCCCTATTTTCATGCACAGTGAAGATAATGAGATGCTGCACATGTGTGTCCTGTATCTTTCTATGAGTAACAGAGAATGTATCTTTAAATCTCCCTTTTGTTAGAGGGAAGTTAACAGATATAACTTGTGAGCCTCAGAATAAACGTGATGTCATTTTTAGTTCTTTACATATGACAAGCTTCGAATGTACAAAACAGGAAAACAACTAATGACCTACATCCTACCCAGATAAAGAGGAGTTATGTCCTGGGGTATTTATAAATGAAAAAAACCAAAGACTATTAGTATTTGGTTTCATAGTATGAGTTATTTATAAAATGGATTTTTCTTCTTAGCTATTGTGTCCTTAGGCTCAAATGAACAGTGTTCTGGAACCACTGAGCATGTCTGAATGTGGGAAGCAGAGCTCTGGTCTGGCAGAAAGAAAATGCAGCAGGAAGGTACACATAGCTTCTCTCAAGTGACAAAAATTTTAAACATGTCAGTTTTAAATATAAATCACATTTTCATTCTACAACTTGTCTTGAATTCAAATAGCAGTATAAATTCTTATACCCAAAGACTCATATATTCTATAGCTTGAGATAACTGGCCAGAGGACAGTTTTCAAGCACATTACCTTCCCATTACCAGCTTCTAATTGAAAATCAACTCATGGAAAATTCACATCAGATGACTGAAAACTGCCTAAGTTTTCTTTTTATATAAATTTTATTTATTATGTTTATTTTTTGTGTATGAGTGTATTGCCTACATGTATCTAAGTACACCTGTGTTGTGCAATGCCTGTGGAGGTCAGAAGAGGGTGTCAAATTTCCCCAGAACTGGAGTTACGGATGGTTGTTAGCTGCCATGTGGATGCTGGGAATAGAACCGAGCTCCTCTGCAAGAGCAGAGGTGCTCTTAACCACTGAGCCATCTCTCTAGTCCCTAAGTTTCCTTCGTAGCATCCTTGAGATCAAGCTTCTGACAGGAGAATGAAAACTAAGATGGAGAATATTAATAAATGTTAACAAAACTCGAAAAAAGTATTAGACTATAGAAAAATTGCGTGGGAAGATTTTGTTCTTGAAAACAGATTGAAACATTTTTTTCCTCAAACACTCCATGGATAATTTCCATATTCACAGCTATACTCACCATGCCAAAAAAGGATGAATGAGAGGAAGGAAAAGAACATGAATGTCTGGGAAAGAGCAGGAAATCCTGATGCACATTGGGGATTTGTGTTTTACATCACCACTCACACCATTTGTCATTGAGTCCCCTGGATTATGCATATGTACAGGAACTTAGAGACATATGTAGAGCAAAACTTGATGCTTTTCTTCAGGATTCTACATGGATTCAGTCCCCTGTATTATGCATATGTATGGGAACTTAGAGAAATATGTAGAGCAAAACTTGATGCTTTTCTTCAGGATTCTACATGGATTCACAACTATTGAGAATTTTAATTAGAAACACTTTTGAAAAAGGGTTGCATTCACGGAATTCATTTTCTAGCTGCTTCCCCTTTGTGCTTTAATTTCTTAACATGTAAAATAAGAAAAAAATATAGTACAAATAATGTCATGAACTAAAAATCACTGAAAAGCAGAACAGACTTTCATATTTCTACAATAACTTTCCATGGAAACACTGACTTTCAAATTGTGTTCTTATCTCCTCTGTTTTTCATGGGAGAATTGTAATTGGGAAAGAAGCCTCATTGTTATTGAAGTCAGTCCTTCCCTGTGCCATGCTTCAATCATTAGTGCTTGTAAAATCTCTTTTCAGGTTTCTAAGGAGGTCCATCGCAGCGCCTCCATCAGGGACTGTGGCAGAAGATGGACTAGGGGAACTCAAACAATCACACAGTCTCAGAGTTCTGGGAATTAGGACATTAACCTACTGTACTAATCAATCAGGTAGCATCAGAATCTGTTTTTTTTCCAATATTACCTTAAGATCTAGGGTAGAATTAAAATTTCAGATATTTGTAAATAAAATTATTCCTTTAACAACTTAATTCAGGGGCTGGAGAGATGGCCCAGTGATTAAAAGCATGGCTGCTCTTGCAGAGGATCTGGGTTTGATTCCCAGCACCTACATGGTGGTTAACAACCATCTATAACTCCAGCTCCAGGGGATCCAGCACCCTCTTCTGTCCCTCACAGGCACTTCAGGACATGGATACACCTACCTACATGTAGGTATTACACTCATACACATAAAATGAAATTTAAAAAATAAAAATGTAAAATAAAATTTAATTAACTTAATTCCAATTTAGTTTGTGTGCTGGCTAGCTTCTGATGTCAGCTTGACACACCTGGAAAAAGGAAACTTCAACTGTGGAATTTTATCAGACTGGCCTGTGGTCATGTCTGTGAGGCATTGTTTTTAGTGTTCAGTGATGTGGGCGGGCCCTGGCCAATGTGGGTGGTGCCACTCCTGGGCAGGTGACCTAGGTTGTATAAGAAAGGCTGAGTACAGGCCAGTGGAGCAAGCCATTAAGTGTGGTCCTGCCTCCAGGCTCCTGTTGAGTTCCTGCCTTGGCTTAGCTCAGTGATGGACTGTGGGCTGTGGGCTGAAATAAACTCAGAGTGTTTTATCATAGCAATAGAATGTAACTAGAATGTAAGTAGAACACTTTTCTTATTATGGTCCACATTTCATATGGAGGGCCATTGATAAAATCTTTGTCTATGAAAGCAAGTGAAATTATGTTTGAATTTCTAAATGTCCTACTAAGATTTACAAAATCTATTTTCTTTTTTAAAGGAATCCATGGGCAGGAAAAACTCAAGCATCTTTAATTCGGGTCCCATTACCAGATCTTAAAGCCTTATGTAAAAAGTCTATAGTGATGTTATAATTGCATCTGTGATGCAAATGTTGTCACAGTTTTTGTGTCAAAAGTAGCATACACTTCAGAATAAACATTTCAAATAGTTTAAAAAAGATTTACATAATCTAATATATGGATTAAGATGATGATGATGATGATTTGGGTTTTAAATTTTTATTTATTTTGTTTTATGCATATGAGTGTTTTGCCTATGTGCATGTAAGTGTACCACATGCATGCAGTTCTAGAGGAGGACAGAAGAAGGCATCAGATCTTCTGGAACTGAAGTTATGGACAGTAGTTAACTGCCACATGGATGCTAACTAAACCCAGGTGCTCTGCAAGAACAGCCAGTGCTCTTAATGGCTGAATCACCTCTCAAGCCCCCTTATTTAGGTTTTTTGAAACAATATCACAGATAATCCAGGCTAGATTCAAACTCACTATGTAGTGTAGATGGGCCTGGAGTTCCTAAAAGCCTTTTGCTATACCTCCCAAGTGTTGGGATCATAGGAGTGAGTCACCATGCCTGTGCTACGATGTGCATTATTAACTAAACTTTTCATTTTAGTCCAAATCTTTTTATTATGTAAGTATAGCACAAATTTTGAACATTAATTTTTAGCACATTGAAAAAGAAGGAAAAAGTAAATGAAAAATATGAAACTTGTGCAAAACTGCAGTATATCAGCTATTTGATTTTTAGAGTTTATTAAATTTATCAATTTAATAATTCTTTTTTATCAATTACCATTTCTTTGCCAAAAATAAAGAAAATGAAAACAAACAGATAGAATTCATACCTAAATTGAGAGAAGAAATTTGCAAATAGATAAGAGAAAAAGATATACTAAAAACGGTAAGAAGTGTTCTCAGTAAGACATGGTAAGGCATAATGTTTGGTTCTTAAACTCAAGAAAGCAAGGATGAGAGAGGCCGACAACATTCTTTTTCCTTCTGGACGCACAGCGACCTGTGCTCCCCACTCTTCTTTCAGCTACAATAGCCACGTATCCCCATCCTACCCATGAAATGTGACCCAGAGATGAACGTACTCATCTCTGCACAGCTCACACAGTCCTCTTTCCCTACCTACCTGCTGAATGGACATTGCTCCATTTAAATGATCATGGAGCTGCAAGTTAAAAAGGGTTGCTGTATACAGGACTACACAGACGGGGATCAACAGCATAACCTCCAGCATGAATGCTTGTGTGAGGAAAACTAACTGTGAATATATATATATATATAAATTACAAAGAACTCTATAATAAGTTTAAGACAATTCAATTTTTGAGTTTTTCAGAAGAGTTATCATTAGTTACCATAACAGATACAATAAATAGGTACAGAGAAACATCAAAATGTGAACAGATTTTCTTCCAGTGTACTCACACATATGCGTAGATGATTTAAAATCTGAAAAAGTTCTGTGCTGTTGTAGCAATGTCAGTTTCCTGGTGTCCCTATCCTACCAGCTACATAAGAGATTGACTTCTGGGCAGATTAAAGGGAAATTACCTGGTATCTTCCTGTACATCTGTCTGAAAGTACAGAGAGAGTGAGAGAGAGAGAGAGAGAGAGAGAGAGAGAGAGAAAGAGAATTATTTTAACAAGGGATAAATTCTTTTCCCTCATCATAAGAAAACACAAGGAAAGTAGTCACCAATCGTAATTAAATGTTGAAAAAGAAATTAAAACTTGCTTTTAAATTTCTAATGTTAAGTACATTATGAGCTAAAAAAGAGCAATCAGTAAGGTTTGTGTATTTATAAATAACTAAAGAGCCAGCTAAAGATCTTTCAGAAAATGCTCCTATCAGCTGACATTTCTTATGTCCCTATTTTCCACCATTATGTCTTGCACCCAATTAGATGAACTACTTTTCTTTCTATTCTCCATTGTAGCATTATATATGAGAGAGAGAGAGAGAGAGAGAGAGAGAGAGATTTCTCAATAAAGGATTTTTAAATTTTTCCATTCTAGGGATGAAAGAATTACATTAAATGAAGTAGAAAAAACAAGTATTATAGGTGCTGATTAAATATTTCATGAAAATGTGCATACAGCATCTGCCAACACCAAATGGAAATCATATGCTTAATTGCTATGATGAGAAGTTATAGAAACAAGAAGATAATAAGCATTATTTGGAGACAAATGGTTTAATGAAGAAGCAGTTGAGATGTCTAAAGTATGAGGGGCTATTTGATCTGCTTCATAAAACAACTCAAAGTTAAGTAAGGGAACATGGGCCAGCAGTTTCCAAATATTTCATTTCAATTCACAGCAGACCATATTCTCATATATTACAGACTCCCAGGGGAACTGTGCAAATTCACCCATTCCTCTATCAGCAGAAATAAAGGGATTCAAAGGTATAAAGCAGCAGTCATTAGCTCAACCTTAACTTTGTTTAGATCTCTTTTTAAACAAAAATCACCTGTCTGTTTCAGGATTGATTGTTGAAGAATAAATGCTCTAGAGGAACTCCGACTTTGTGGTTCAGCTGAGGGCACACCTAGCTTCGTGTGTAACAGAAGGCTGACCCGCGGATCCTGAGGCCTTTGGCAGTTCTTGTTCGCTCTGCTTCAAAGTGTTGTGTGGCACCTCTGGATGCCACCCGGGACTGCAGCAGGACTCCTCACTCTGTGTATGTGGAGTTCTGGGGCATGACTGGCGTCATGCCTCAACAAAACAGGAACGCACAAGCTGAGAGATTTCTTTGGACAGGAGAAATATTAAAATAATGGGGCAGCCCAAAAGAGTGCCAGATAGCTGCAAAGGGATCGTGGGAGGATTTAGCCTGCAACGTTGATATTTCAACATTACAGAGAAACTCCTAGCAAACACGTCAGCCAGCATGGGGGCTACCACCACCAGGGATCAGTTAGCCATGATCCTACTGCAGGCCCTCCATTATGGTAAGACGAGGGGAGAGTTGCATCTCTGTGGTCATTCGCCACAAAACCTATAGCCCAAGACTAAACACGAGAAAGCCCAAATTGAAGGGAAAAGCACTTACTCAAAATAGTCAATGTCTTCAGAAATAAGCAAAAGCTGAGAAGTGCCACAGAGAAGAGGGCCAAGGGCTAAGCACACGTGGTGCTCTGCACAGCATGTGGGAACAAAAAAGGCATTCAGAACAACTGAAGTCTGAGTGAAATGTGCAATGGCTGATGGGCAGCAACCAAAGCTCCTTCCTAATGTAGCTTGCTAACTACAAGCAACACTGCATGAGTGTTGGGAAACTCCTAGGACAACATTTGCCAAGTAAGTATGTGACCGAATCCTAAAACCAAAGTTTATTTTACAAACAACACATTGTTCAACCTGACTAAGGTTCTTGGGGAATAGTCTTCAATTTTCTTCTTAATTTTGCATAAAATGGGAACAACAGACTCACTTGCCTTTATGAGTTTCTATTGGAAAGCCCTGTCGTTTGTGGTTTATTTTTCATTTAAAAATCCAACTGACTTAAAGTCCTTAGGCTTATCATTTTCTATGCTCAAGAATTTTCACTAATATCAAAATCAAACACTATTAAGAAGTTTCTTAGATTATCAGACCTGGAAAACATTTCTTGGCTCAGTTTATGATTCAAGATAGATAGCAGATTCCAGAGGTCCATAATCTGATAAGGACCAGCTCTGTGGCTGCACATGATCTTGTTCCTATCGAAGGACAGGAATGGATGGACATTTATCATGTGCTCATGAGATGAGGCACTTAATCCGCTGTACTTATTGAATGGAAAGCACCTCTTCACATAGCAGAATAGCATTTGCCTGAGGATTTAAAAATATTTTTCTGCAATAGTATTTACATAATTGATGAGTGATCAAAATGTTAGGTCTAAACCCTTTCATTAAAATCAGATTTATACTCAAGGACATATTTGTGTGCCTGTATTCTCAGAAACCAAAGAGTAACAGTATTTAAAAGTGTTATTCTGGTTGGCTGCTGATTCCATCAAAATTTTAAAAGAGGAAGAATTGTAAATCTTTTGGGCAGGTCACAGGTTTCAAAGGAAGTTTTTTAGCAACCTTGTATTCACAGGCAAGCAATAAATACTTGATCTGCCCAGAATGTTATGGCATCTTTGCCAAAGTCCAAACACTAGTGTTTATAAGGACGGATAAAAAGGTTTAATTATAGATTCTAGCATTACAAGGCACTCCTTTAATGAACTTTCATAAAAAACACTTTTATGAAAAAATATTAAAAGTCAAAAACCAATAGTTTTGTGAAGTGTACACTTACAGGACACTGAAGAGGGATCTGAATAGCATAAAGAGAAAAATATTTAAGAAATTTCCTTTTAAAAAACTCTGTTGATAAGAATACTTTGATTTATCCAGTATCAGTCTCTAACAGTGACAGTTTGAAAGTAGCAAGAAGACTCAGAGAGCACACTCCTGCCTTATAAGTGGATTCAGTTGTAGGGTATGGACAACTCTGGTCTTGAGCTTGAAAAACAACTTTTAGTACAAATAATTACTACAAAAATTTTCAATGTCCATATCAACATTCTCTACACAGATAAACATGCCAATTATTTTTGCTTTCTCATAGAATTTGCTTATCAAATTGCTGGTCAGAGTTGGGCGAGCACTGCATTGTCTTGGCTGTCTTTAAGAACATTTGGTCCCATCACTTAAGGGGAATTCTTCTCTGTACTACTCATATCCTTGACTTATTCATAGATGATGATCCCAGAGAATCAGGCAGATGACTATTTAATAGTATGCTGAATTTATTGATATGTGGCAATGTGATTTTAAACATTTTCCTGATGTCCACTGGTGTGCCTAGACATGTCACAGTATCACAAATGTTCTGATTGCTGTGAACGTAAAGTCTACACAACATGGATACTGGATAATGCCTAAAATAGCTCAAAATCTATCTATAAATAGAATTTAGTTCTAATTACCTTTGGGTCTTCAGAAGCATTCGTGTACAGGATCCAGGAGCAGAATCTTGTGAATTGAATGTGAAGTGTACCAGGTTTTTAGATGCTTGGTTCCCAGGGGATGGCGCTGCTTTAGATGGTTTTAGACCATTAAGTGGAGCTTACCAGGAAAAAAATTAGCCCACTGCAGTGGGCATGGAGGTTAACAGCCTGGATCCAGTTCCTAGCAATCCCAGACTTCCTGTTCTGCCAAGACAAAAGATAAAGAATCCCCAGTACTGACTCCTGACACCTAGATAGAATGTATCCCCTCAGATTGTAAGCCAAAACAAATCCTTCCATTAAAAACACCTAGTATACATATGAATGTGTCACTGACACTGTGCCAACCTGAAATATAATATATTCAACAATAATAATATAAAAGGAGTGGAAGAGATTATTTGGCAATGATAAAAGGTCTACCACGTAGATATAGCAATTATAATGTACCTGTACCTAACTAAAGCCAGTACATTCATGAAACAAAATTTAGCAGACTTTAAGAAGAGTATAAGCTGGATATATGTTTTTTAAAATTTTTATTGAGCTTTTGTAATTTCATACAACAGTTCTTAATCAATCAACCCATCCAGAGATTGTATGTAAGTCATACTCTCCCTCACCCAGTGGTAATCAGTCTCCAATAGTTCTCAGTCTAGGGTTGGCCCACCACCTAGTTCTCTGTTCCCCCCGGGCCCTTGTTTAATTGAGTTGGCATGAGTTCTGTGCTTGATGCCACCATTGCCACAAGTTCACATGTGCAAGCTTCCAGTGGTCTGAAAGCCTCTGCTTCCCTGTGGTCATGAACCAGTCTTGGCTCTTACAATCTTTCCACCCCTTCTTCCCCAATGTCCTTGAGCAATGGTAGATAAGGTTCAATATAGGAGTCCTATCCAAGGATACACACTCTGCAGTATCTTAGTCTTTAAAACTTGGTCAGTTGTGGCCTCTGTGTGCATCACACTCTGTTGTATAAGGAAGCTTCACTGGTGAGAGCTGAGAGATGCATTAGTTTTCTCTCTGCCCCTCGTTCTGCTATGTTCCATGAGCCTTAAGTGTAGAAGTTCAACTGTAGATGTGTCACCTAGACTGGGCATCTCTCAGACATATGTTCTCTGTGTCTGACCAGTTGTGGAATTCTGCAGTAGCCCCCATATGTTGCAAAGAAGCTTTTTTGGTGAGTGCTGCACAGTACGCTTGCTTATATGAACGAGATAGAATTTTCTCTAGGATTTATGTCCTCTCCTGCCATGTGTACTTGGCTGAGTTTACACTGCCACCTATGAGTTCACTCCCATTGAGAGGGCTTTAAATCTAATTAGGTAGCTGTTGATTGGCCCCCAGATAACAGTGCCACTACGGCATCAATGGAGGCAGTTTACCACGCTGGGTGTTATGGTTATTAGGCTTTAGTTGGACCATTGATTGTTGTTCTTCCTTTGCAGTTTGCATATCATCGTCTAACATTATGATGACTAAACTTCGGGTAGAAGGCCTCCAGGTCAGTTCCTGCTCTGTTGCTCCAAGTCTTGTGTCCAAAGTATATCCTATCTTCAGCAGTAGGGTCTTGTCTACTAGTTCTGGGAGATAACCAAGAGGTTTGGCAATAGTCTGTGTTGTTTGGAGAGTCTCCTGGACCACTCTCACCAACCACTCAAAGGGAGATCTCATCTGTCTGTCACAGTGTTCCTTGCCAAGCAGCTCCCAGGTGTACATATGCACTAGTATTTTTTAAATAATGCCTTACATTTATGATAAGTTAAATAAAGGAGGGTAAACAGATAAACAAGAACTACACTACAATTCCCAAAACACCTTTATATGAAAAAGGATAGGATACATACAACATGCTTCATTGAGCATAATTTAATAAATTTTAAAAAATGAAAGTCATACAAATTATTTTCTCATGATCACAAGGTAGTAACATTTGAAATTAGTAACAGAAAGAAATATAAGAAATTCATGAGCATGTAGCAATTAAACAACATCCCTAAATAGCCAATGGGATACAAAACAAATCATAAAAAATTACAAGAAAAAAATAAACCTTTGAGATTAGTGAAAATGATACCACATATCGAAACTTATAAGACATAACCATCAGAGTTCTCAGATGTTTGTAAACATCTAAATAAACATATAAACATCAAAAACAAATATATAAACATCTAAATAAAAATATATTATTAGTTTTACTGCAAGTGATATGATTTCATTCCCCCTAATGGCTGGATAATCTTTCATTGTATATACACAATAGACATTTTTACCCGCTGATCTGCTAAGTCGTTCTATATCTTAGCTATTGTGGATAGTGTTACAATAATGCTTGCATACAGCCAGCTCTTTGGTATGCTGACTTGCTGCGCCATGCAGTAGGTCTATTAGGGCTTTGGTTGGGGGAATAAAGGGAGGCTAGATTTGATTAGTGTATGCAGTCTACACGGCATGAGTATTGAAATATCACACCGAACTCCATTAATGTGGACAAGTTAATACGGTAATGCATGTTCATCCAAAAGAAAAATTTAAAAGAATCTCAAATGAATAACATAATCTTCCTGATACTGACAACCCAAAGAAAGTAAAAAGAAGCAAAACTAAGCCATAAGAGCTAAGTGACAGGAACAGAAAAGAGAGATAGTAATGAAACAGAAACTTAAAAAACAACTGAGAATTTAACAAGACCAAAAGTTCTTGGAAATTATCAACAAAATTGAGAAGCCAAACTTTAGGAATATAGATTTTTTTTCTTTGGTTTGGTTTTTGTTTTCTTGAGACAGGGTCTCCCTATAGGTCCATCTGGCAAGAACTCCCTATGTAGACAAGCTTGGCCTTAAACTCACGGAGATCTGCCTGCCTCTGCCTCCCAAAAAATTAGTGAATGTATATAGAAATAAGAAATATAAGGAGATTCTATGAATATGTTTATGGGGACACTTTAGGTAACTAGGGAATGAACTTCATGAATGTGCATTAAATTACAGTCAGAGAGGATTAAGATGTTCTGGTGTTCAATTGCATAGTAAGGTGACGACAGTAATCAAGGTACAGCACATTTCCCAAAACTTACTGAAAGAATTAACAGTTTCACCATAAAGAAATAATTGTTTGAAAAATATGTATGTGGCAGTGGAGACATGGCTCAGCAGTTAAGAGCACTGACTGCTCTTGCAGAGGACCTAGGTTTGTGTGTGTCTGTGTGTGTGCATGTGTGTGTAACTGGTCATTGAAGAGAATCTGATTAACATATTCATCTTGTGTCTTAGGGGAATGCTTTTAACTAAAATAAAGCACCTACATTTCCCAAAGTCTTTTCTAAGCAATTTTCTTCAACTACTTCATGCAGTGATATGTCTTAAGTTGGGTTACAGAGTTCCTCTAGGAATACCAAGGAAGTTGACTGCTGTCAATACAGTGTTTCATCTTCCTTTGAAGGGATTGTAATGAATTCTTCAGTCTCAAATGCTGCTTTCTCATCAACACACTTAAGTAGAACAGAGTAGAAGATTTCCTATTACTAAGACATAAGAACTGGGGCTGGCGAGTTGGCTCAGGGGTTACAGCATTGGTTGCTCCTGCAGAGGAGGTTTAGATCCCAGCACCCACCCACATGGCAATTAACAATGGTCCATAATTTCAGGGTATCTGATGTCCTTTTCTAGCCTCCATAGGCATTGTACCCAGGGGTACACTTACATGCAGGCAAAACTTTCATGTTTTGTACATAAAATAAAAAAAGAAAGAAACATGGATGTTTTGCCTGATATAATTATTACACAATATATTCTTATGCACTTGTTATTTTCTCATTCACAGTTTAAAAAAGGGAAGAATAGTGTTAGTGTTACAGGAAGGAGAGATCAGGCCAATGCAAGACCAGAAAAGAAAAACATCAAATCCTATCTATGTCCTGGATCTGAGGCTCTGGGAGGCATCATTGGAAATTCAACAGCCTTGGGCAGCCCCGCCTTGCCAATTCTCCTGCCTGTAGCAAGCAGATTGTCTTTTGAGCCTTTTCCACTGTGTGCCTGCTGCTTTCCATGGCTGCTCCAGTGCCCTGGGGTCCTCACTGAAATTTAGGGTTTACCTTCACAGCTTCATGCAGTGGCCTTTCAGGGTCTCCTCAAGGTCTAGAACCAGTTGCAAGCCTCAAATGTACCCCTCACTCTTTCATTTTGAATCTCAACAAAACCAGCACAATGTGGATGATCCTGCCAAATTCTGTTGCTAAACAAGATGTGGGCTGCTTCTAAATGCCATAGTGGCATTTTAGAGCCTCTTTTCAACTCTCAAGTTCCCCTTTCCAGTTTCAGGTCCTATATCCACATCCACGCCTGGGTGGGTGTGAACAAATTAAAAGCTAGAATCCACACAAGAAAGAACTCAGTATTTGTATTTCTGTGTCTGGGTCACCTCAATATAATGATTTCCAGATGCATCCACCTTTCCATCATCTATTCATGTGCTGCTGGGCATCCAGCTGGCTCCATTCCTTTGCTATTGTGAATAGAGCCACAGTGAACATGCACATGCAAGTTTCTCTGCAGTAGGGTATTCAGCCTTCCGGTATATGCCCAGGACTGGTAAGAGCAGAGTTGTATGGTACTTCTGCTTTCATTCTTTGAGAACCCCCCGCACTGATTTCCGTAGTGACTGTACCATTTTACACTCGCACTAACTAGCAATACATGAAGGCTCCTTTTGTGTACGTCCCACTTTCATATGGAATGTCAACATAACTAGAACAACCAAAGCACTCACTCACTCCTGATAAACACATACATGTTACAGTAATCAAGATAGTGTTGTATTTGCATGAAGTTACATATGTAAATCAATCAATGAAATTGAAAGTAATTTATGGTCATTTCAACTTTAATAAAATACCAACACAACTCAATGAAAAAAAAATCTTCCTAAAACATGGTGATGGGACAACCAGATACATACATTTAAATGAATAGGCAAGTAGAAAATCACATGAAGAATGACCCTGAAATTTCAGTTCCATAAAAATATTTTTTAAAGACTCAATTGAGCAGAGTAAGAGCTAAGATTTTAAGACACAAACGAGAACCTCCATGGTACCCTTGATGTGGCGGTGCATACCTTTAATCCCAGCATGCAGGAGGAAGAAGCAGAGGCAGAGGTAGGCGGGTCTCTGTGACTTCAACACCAGCCTGTTGACATAGGGAGTTCTAGGTCAGCCAGGACTACATAGTGAGACCTTGTCAAGAGAAAATAAAATGAATGAATGAATGAATGAATGAATAAATAAATAATAAATAAATAAATAAATAGGGCTTGGAGAGATGGCTCAACGGTTGAGCGCACTGACTGCTCTTGCAGAGGACCCTGGTTTGATTCCCAGCACCCACATGATGGCTAACAACCATTAGTGAATCCAGTTCCAGGGATCCAACGCCTTCTTCTGACCTCCATGGGCATTGCACGACATGGGTGCACTTATACTCATGCAGGCAATACACTCATATATATAAAATAAAAATAATAAATAAAATAATTTTTTTAATAAAAAGGATCTCCATAGCCTTTAATCAAGCAATGGGTTCTTATACATGGCACTGAAAACTCCAGAAACAGAAGAAAAATTAGTTGAGATATCACCAAGCTGTAACATTTTGTGTTTCAGGGCCAAGTGCGGTGCTGCACAGCTTTTAATCCAGCACCAGCGGGGCAGAGACAGGCAGATCTCTATGAGATCAAGGCCAGCCTAGTCAAGTTCCAGGCTAGCAGGAGCTAAGAGACCCTGTCTAAAAAACAAGAAAAAACAAAACAAACTTTGTGTTTCAAAGAACATCATGAAGAAAGTTAGACTGCAATACAGGGTAGAAGGAAACATTTTCAAATCCTTACCAGACAAGGTTCTCACAGAAAATAAAAATAACAGGTACAACTCAACAATACTACTAATAACCCTGCCTATTTCTAAAATGGGGAGTCTGAATAGACATTTCTTCAAGTAAGATAAATTAGCACATGAAAGGATGACTGTTACCCATCACAGAAATGAAACCAGAACCATGAGAGAGCACCTTGCTCCTTTACCAAGGCTACAATAAGAAGTCTGTGAGAATGCAGAGACATCCAAATTCTCATACAACATGGACTGGATGCCTTGGGAAACGTCTAGTTGTTCCTCAATGTTCAGCATGTGGTGCCCACGACTCAGCAGCCTCACTACTAAGTATATGCACAAGAGAAATGAAAATGTCCACGTAAGATCATGCACATAAATGCTAGTAGTTATTCATAGTAGACAACAATGAAAGCCATCTAGATGGGTATCTACTGAGGAGGAGACCACCACACACTGGTATTGTGAAATGCTATCGAGTTTGCTGAAACTCAACTACCTTGACTGCATTTTAAAAACATGTTAAGTAGAAACCAATGATAAAGGATCACATATTTTATTAATATAAAATACTCCAAATGGGAAAATTCATGGGGACAGAAAATAAATTGGGGATTGCTTAGAGCTGGGGGCAGGAAAGTAGAGTGGTGAGAAATTAGAAAATAACTACTAACAGCTACAGGGTTTGCTTTTGTATAATAGAAATATTCTAAAATTGATTTTGGTGAAATAGGTGCAACTATGTGAATCTATTTTTCAAAACTCACTACATTATATAATGTGGATTTTAAACCATAAGCTTTGTTTGATATTTTGTGAGATATGTATCAGTAAAGCTGTTATTAAAATATACGAGTGTTCAAGTTTGCTTTCTGTTGCTGTGTTAAAACACTGACATAAAGCAACTCAGGGCAGGAAAGGGTATATTTCACCATAGGGGTTACAGTCCATCATGGAAGGAAGCCAGGACAGGAGCTCCAAGTAGGAACCTGGAGGCAGGAATTGAAGCAGAGATCACCGAGGAACACTGCTCACTAGCCTGCTTCTCCCTGACTTGCTCATCTAGCTTTCTTATACAGCCCAGACCCAGAGGTGGCACCTCCCACAGTGACTGGGCCCTCCTATGCCAATCAGTAATCAAGAATATGCCCCACAGACAATCCCAAAGGCTAATCTGATGGAGGTAGTTCCTTAACTGAGGTTCTGCATTCCCAAGTGACTCTAGTTTGCTTCAAGTTGAAAGAAACAAAACAAAACTAACCAGCACAAGAGGAAGTATTTTTTTTTTCAAATTTTGAAGAAATATATGTGAAAAGGTTGAGATAGTTGCAGAACCCAATCATTCCACAGCTTATCAGTGAAGTCTCACCTGGCAGCTAACTACTTCCAACCCAAACTTCTGCTCAATCTAGTAATAGAATTAAATGTGGGAAGATAGGGACTTCAGAGAAAAATACCAAAGCCTTATATGCATGTATCTGAGGACTTTATAGTAGATTGTCAGTGGATCCTGAAGGGGCATCTTTACTTTTATTCAAAGAGAAGCTATGTGACATCTTTACTTCTATTCACTGTCTCCTACTTCACCAATACAAAGGTATAGTTTATTCTGCAGTATTTACTGCATTTGCAGTACTTTGGAGTTGCAAAACATGAGTGGGTGGGTATACTCACAAGTCTATGAATGAAGCCTCACGGTTAACAAATATATTGAAGATAGTTAATTCTCACACTTCATTTCTAGATATTCTTTACAAAACACTCTTCTCTTAAGCTCTTCTATCTGTAGAAATATTCTACTATGTGTTTGACAATAGATCAGATGTTATTTGATATTATATAAAATTTAAATATTATAAATCTTAGTAATTAACATATAATAATTTTGTATTGTATTATGTGATGAATGGAGAAAAACTAAACTGTTTTATCCCCCTTGTTATGGGGTCTTGCCGTGCAACTTCAACATCTATATGCTATCTGCTTAGAAGCTGTATTTCTCTGAAATATGGCCCTTAAATTGCCTGTTTAAATACATTTTGGAATAAAATACTAGCAGAGACAGAGTGTGTTCCAGAAAGTGTTCAAAGACAAAATTCACTTAAAATGGGCTTTTCTACCAAAGAAAAGTGAAATTCAGAACTTATTCTTATAATTGTGTTAAACATATCCCTCATCCCCAAAAGGGAGTTGGATATTTAAAGATGTCTACCCACATTTAGTTGACCAAAACTATTAAGTCGTAGCCATCCACAGTGCTTGTGTAGTCTTTGGCAAGTTTATAGTTCTTGTAAAACACTGTAATTTCAATTCTGTTACATCTTTGTCCTATGGAGTGATGCACACATCGTGGTCAGATTTCATCTTGGATCTGTAACATGTTATTGATGATTGCACAGCTTGGCTTGTGGTTTGAGAGTCTTCTAGCTCTATGAACCTAATTTGGGTGGTTTACCTTATTAGGTAAAAATGGCTAAAAATATTTAACCTCAGCATTCCACATGAATGAAGTTAATCCTAATGTTTCATATAGAAAAAAAATACTTGAAAGAAGAGCAAAGAACACAGTTGCTCCAAGCCCCAATATATATTTTGAGCCATGAATAAGCTACCATTATCTAATGTTATATTATTATTTTCATGAGCATATTTTAAAGGAGGAAAGAGAACACAGTTTTATAAATGTCTAAGTTGAGGGTCTCCCTGTATTACTTAGCTTTCATCTCTGGGACAAAATACCTGGAAAAAAAAAAAAAACTTAAAAGAAGGGAGAATTTTTTTTTTTCTCTCACAATTTCATCAGTCCATGTCTGGCTGGCTTCTTTGCTTTTGAACTTTTGAAGTGAGGTAGAATATCATGGTGTCTGGAAAGCAGAGAAATAAAGAAGGTCCTGATGACAACACAAAGACACAGCAGCACTGACTACTGCCTCCAAGGCTCCACTTAACACCCCAGTCAGCTGTGCACTCATTGAAGGGTTAATACAGGGAGGACACTGAAGCTCTCACAAGCCAGTCTTCTGTCTAGACCCAGCAGCTGGGGACCAAACCTTCAACACATGAGCCTTTTGACAAGGCTCCAAACCATACAACCTCTGAAGAGGCAGGAGTCCATGAAAAGGATCATCTCTAAAGTCTTCAGGTCACCCAAGGCAAACTAATGATTCACTTGAAACTAGGTGATAAAATATTTCCTCAAACTTTCAGTATAAATTTAAAGATGAGTTTGCAAAATGGAATAAGATATATTCCCATAGAGATCATTAATTATTTTCAGTTTTCTGGAAACATAGTCATATTAAACACAAACAATATTAAGATTCTAGTCGAGGCAAGCATGATGGTACAGGTCTGTAATCCTAATACTTAACCCAGGTATGGTGGCACATGCCTTTTGTCCCTGTACTTAGGAGGCAGAGGCAGGTGGATCTCTGTGAGTTCAAGGCCAGTCTGGTCTACATAGCCAGTTCCAGGCCAACTGGGGCTACAGGGAGACCCTGTCTCAAAGAAAAAAAAATCCTAGTACTTAGAAGGATCAGATAGCATGATAATTAGTTCATGGGCTACATAGTTTAAAAAGTTTCAACAAACAAACAAAACCCAAATAAAGCCAATTACATTTTATACATCTAATGCTGGAAATCTTTTGAAAAACTTTTTTATTTATGAACATTGTGTATGTCTGGGTAAGTCTATGTTACGTGGGTGCCAATAGGTCAGAAGAAGACACTGGATTCCCTGGAGCTGGAGTTACAGGTGGTTGTGAGCCACTCAATGCCGGTGCTGGGAACTGAACTTCTTTCCTCTGAGAGAGCAGGAAGTGCTCATAACCACTGAGCCATCTCTCCAGATCCAACAATGTACATATTTCTGCATGAACAGCAAGTCTCTGCTACTTTACAAACTGTCTTAGCAATTCTTTCATACTAAGAAAATGATCTCAAATGGAAGCACGTGAGTTCAAGAAGAGTTAAAGGACTGCACAATGGTGGACATTGGGATATGTAGGGTCAATATTCAATCACTCTTTGTGACTAAATTTAAAGATATTTGAGAACAGTGCCCACGCCTCTTAAATTATGCACTGAATATAATCAAAGAGCTTGATCTGGGTAAGAAAAGCTAAAACCATAAGGCTGCTGAACACAAATCTGGAAAACCTAAATTCTTACCTCCAAATGTGGGATAATAAAGACAAATCAGAATAGTATGTGCTGGTCCATTAGAAAGGGAGATTTTTCTTTCCTGAATATAGCCTGTAGCTTTTTGTAATGATGGGGAAAATCTTCACAAAATGTTATATACACTCATATACCAATACCCAATTAAGATGAATAAACATGTGATGACAGTATTCATCATCAGAATTTCTATCTCTCTGGTCTCACGGGATCTCTACAAGCTATAAATACAAAATACTAAAGATAAGAAACCCAGATTCAGCTACCCAGATATGTCTGCAGTAATTTTTATATAACTTTTAATAGGATAATGTTAATTGGTTTATAACAAAATGGCAGCATGTGTTTTTCATTCCACCTTGTACATACCAGTGGAAAACTGGTTTAGTATCACATAAGATGCTTACTATATACTGTGCAACATGGTGTTTTCAAGCCTGGCAGTACATCAGAATTAGACCAGTAGCATACCTGCCAGGATTTTAAAAATGAAATGACTGAAGAAATGACACCAGGAATTTAATGTTTTATTAAACTAGTGATTGATTTGATCTTATGTTTGTGAACCACAAAGTCACATTATATACAAGTTCTATATCTACTTAGATATCTGACAGAGTGTATGTCAAAGTTTACAAAAGATCCTAAAATGGTGACAAATGTGTTTTCAGAAATAAAAAAGGGGAGTGTGGATAGTTATTGAAGGAAATAACGTGGATCATTCAACTCCATTTAGATGGGAACCAAAATCTGGACACTATGAAATGAAAAAATGTTGACATCCAGATGTGCAAAGCCAGATATAGAAATATGACCAAAGTCAAAGAGTCAAAGAAATCCTTCAATGAAGACTTAAATGTATTAATTAGACTGCCGACATGTCAAACAGGTCTAACAGCTGGAATAAACTTCATAGACATAGTTTCAGGAGATCACAGTTTCAGAAGAGCATAAAGATAGGGAATATTTACACAAGTTTATAGCTAGCACATTTTAAAATATTCAGATTGATTCTGTGCAGAATTCTACTAACCCTTCAAAGAAGAACTAACACCACGTTCTTCAAATAATTTTGTAAAAAGAGAGAAAGAGATGATAGATA
>NW_008355271.1:445713-457492 GCF_000622305.1 Nannospalax galili
GATGGATGTATAGAACATAGGTCATAGAGGTGATAAATAGAAAGTTAGATCGATGTCAGATGCCTACATGATACATAAATGGATAACTGATGATATAGTGATCGATCAATGATAGATGATAGACAGATAGATAGTTAGATAGATAGATAGATAGATAGATAGATAGATGATGGATGGATGGATGATAGATAGATAGATGGATAATCTTAAAATTCACTTAGATATACCAAAGTTCCCAGATAGGAAAACAATCCTGAGCAAAAGGAATGATGCTGAAGGTGCCTTAATACCTGATGTCAAATTATACTACCTGGTCATACTAGCAAAATCAGTGTGGTCCTGGCACAGAAACACTCATGGAACTCAATGGGATAGAATTTAGGACCCAGATATAAACCCATGCTTGCTACAGCTACTCAATTTTGACAAGAATGCCAAAATCATACATTGGAGAAAAGAGCAGCCTCTTCAACAAATGGTTCCGGGAAAACTCAATAATTACCTGTGGCAGAATGAAACTAGATCATTATCTCTCACCCTGTGCAACAATCAACCACAAGTGAAGGAAAGACCTTAAAATAAGACCTAAAATTCTGAAAGCATTAGAGGAAAAAATAGGGAAAATACTTGAAGGCTCAGGTGTTGGCAAGGAATTATTCAACAGCAATCTACTTGTTTAGGAAATGATGTCAGCAATTGACAAATAGGATTATATGAAATTAAATAACTTCTACACAGGAATGGAAATGGTTAATTGAGTGAAGTGACAGCCTAAAGAATGGGAGAAAAATGTTGTTAGTTGTACATTTGACAGATAATTAATATCAAGACCTCAACAAGTTATAGGAAATCAAGCAACTTAACTGATAAGTTGGCTAATGACATAGACAGCCCTCAAAAGAAGGGATGGAAATGGCTAATGTGGTGGTTTGAGTGAGGCTGTCTCCTCTAGGCTCCAAGTTTTGCAATACTCAGTCAATTGGTGGCACTCTTTGGGGAGGCTCATGGAACCTTCTAGAGATGTGGCTATGCTGGAGGAAGTATATCACTGGGGGCAGTCTTTAAGAATATATGGCTTCATCCCACTTCCAGTCTGGTTCTCTCCACTTCTTGTTCATGCTTGAACATGTGAGTGCTCAGCTTTCTGTTCTGGCTGCTTCCTGCCAATCCTCTACAGCCATGATGGACTCTTATCCCTCTAGAGTTATAAGAACAATAAACTCTTCCTAATAACTTGCCTTGGTCATGGTATTTTATCACAGCAACAGTAACTAATACAGTCAATAAACATGAAACAGTGTTCAACATCATTAACCATCAGAGAAGTACAAATTAAAACTACACTAGAATTCCATCTCAGCCCAGTCAGAATGGTAACCATTAGGAAACAAATGCTGGCAAGGATGTGGACAAAAGGGAACCCTTATCTACACAATTGGTAGGACTGAAAACTGCTGTTACCATGTTAACATTACAGTTAGACCTGAATAAAATAGACTGACTCTTCTTTGTGTATTGAATTTTTGTGTGTTTCATACACAAAATCTCGATCTTCTTTATCCCCTTTCCCTATTGGCACCTTCCCATAGTCCCCTGCCCACACTGGATTTCATGCTTTCTGTCATTTATGTTAAGAACTATCAAGTCAAATTAGCGTCCCCAGACATTCCTCAGTGCAAGTTCATCCACTGGGGTCTAAAAATAGCCTCACTTAAGTTAGCTTTCAAGACTGAGCCTGAACTCAGAAGACAGTCGTTCCCCCAGATATCTCTTAGATATCTGTCTGTCCCTTGAACTGTGTCGCTGGAGCTGTGCTGCTGGAAGTCTCTCTGGAACTGTGCTCTGGGGTCAGGCCTCACTCAAAATTTTATTCAGTCCAATTTCTTGAGCTTCAATTGGGGAAGTACAAGCTTAGATCCACACTTACCTTAAAAGTCCATCCTGCCTTTTCACCCCTAGGTCTAGAATGCCTGAGGCAAACAGTGCCAAGTTTCCTTCCCAATCTTCACTGTAGTCAACGAAGATGGGGTGCTGTCATTCGGTGCTTTGATATGTTAGTTCTTAAGCATACCACATTCATCAATTATTCCTTTTGGTGGAGTAGTAAATTGAGTTTTCCAAGGTAAATTAAAAGCCATTAGTCCAGATTCTGTACATTTTCTAAAAGTCAGTCCTACAGGAAACTAGTTCAACCACTATGGAAGTCAGTATGGAGGCTTATCAAAAAAACTAGGCATGGTGGCATACACCTTTAATCCCTACATTAGAGAGACAGAGGCAGATGGATTTTGGGGAGACCTAGACCAGCCTGGTTTACATAGCAAGCTCCAGACCAGCTGGGGCTACAGGAAGACCTTTTCTTAAAAAAGCAAAATGAATAAACAACAACCAAGAAAAATCCTGAAAATAGATATACCATGTGACCCATCTTTACAACTCCTGGGTATTTACTCAAAAGACTCCAAGCCAATATATTACAGAGACACTTGCAACACTGTTCATAAAAGTAACTTCGAGAGCAGCAGAATGTAGAACAATGTGGTTTATATACACAATGCAAGTTTTTCAACCATAAAATAGAACAAAGTTATTTGCAAGAAAGCAGATACAAATGAAGATAACCACATGATCATACAAGCCTAAGCCAGTCTCAGAAAGACAGATCTCTTATGGTTTCTTTCATGTGTTACCTAGATTTTATACAGAAATATAAAATAATGTGCATACATATAACAAGAAGGTAGAATTGAAACTGTATAGGGAAAGGAGAGACTGATAGGAGCAGGAAGGCCAAGACAGCGGAGGGTAAGGGTTATGGGGATGTAGTAAGTATACATCATGTATTTTATGACAATGTCCTTATATAACACTCTATCATGTACAGTGATCATATACAATGAAAATATAGACATTTAGAAATGTTCACATGTGACATCAGCACACGTATTAAATTTCAAAGTATAGTAAAGAATATAACAAAGTAATTGAACAGGCAGACTAAGTAAAGTTCTGAGGTAAAATCCTCATTTTAGCTACTAGTTTCTACTAGTTTAGCTACTAGTATGGGAAAAAAACAGAATCATAGATACTACAAACTCTTAAGTCATAACAATCAATCAGATTTAAAACTACACTCAATGTTAACATTTTATGAAAATAAAGTTTCTGTTTTTTAAAACTAAATTTACAACTTACTAGTTTTAGTAAAATATAATTTTACTATTTTAGTAAAATGTAATTTTGGAAATAAAAAAAGATGTATAAGATTTTCAAACAATTCATACCACTTATAAGGTAATATCTGGCCCAAAGCAAAAAAAAAAAAAAAATAGAATCTCTGCCAGATCATGTAGTGTTGAACCTTTCCCTGATGAAAGTTGTTTCTGTTTCATAATGTGATTCAACTAATGTATGAATATTCATTAACCAATGTATATTGAAGAATTAGTATGAATCACATCCAACTTCATTCACAGACAACACACTAGTGAGACTGTAGAACACATCACACACCAAGCTTAACGTGAGTTGAGAGGGAGTGCTATCCACCTGTGTGTAAGTCACTCTGAAAGGATGATTGTAAAAGCTGTTCTACATAATAGGCCAAACTGTATATAGTATTTATAAATTCTCAGAAGGAACGTAATTCCAAAACTCTGTGCTTCTTAATTCCTCTTGACTGAATAGCAAGCAGTACACAGCCTCTGAGGAATCTTATGGAATTTGTGGATTACACCAAAAACAAATTTTCAAATCTGACATTGAAGTTGGAAACTCTTGTCTCTTTTTTATCTTCTCTTACTTAAGAAATTTAATATATATATATTACTTTATGTGTATGAGTGTATAGCTTGCATGTATATAAGTGTACTCATGTCATGCAATGTCCATAGAAGTCAGAAAAGAACATCGAATTCCCCTGGGACTGGAGTTATGGATGGTTGCTAGTCACCATGTGGGTGCTAAGAACTGAACCCAGGTCCTCTGCAGGAACAGCCAGTGCTCTTAACTGCTGAAACATTTCTCTACCCCAAGCTAAGAAATTTTGTAAAATGTTATGAGATTACAAAATTTAGGGCTTGGATTTTCTAAATCTACAATTATAGTTTTGCAAAACTCTGACCATCTGAGGATAAAAAGCTTCTTGTGCTATTGTGGCTGAGCCTCCTGTTAACATTGGTAGGTGTTTACATGGACACTGCACTCAATGCTTGAGCTCAGGCAAAAGTTTTCCTCCATGGGATATGGAAATTGATCCAGATACACTTGGATGTATTACATGGCCAAAAAAAATCCAAGGCAGGGCAGGTTCTTAGACTTCTCTGGAGGGAAAAAAAGGATCCAACACACACATTTAAAACACACACAGCCTCAGACACTCTTTCTAGATACTTGATGTTCATATTTTCCATTATTTAGATTTTCTTGAAGGAGATTTTATTTCTGGTAGTGAGTAGAAACTTGATACCTTATCATGTTACACAAAATATTCTTTCCCATCCCTAAGCAACATGTTATAGTCTAGGGTGTAAACAAGTTGTTTAGTACATTTATTTTGTGTCTGTGCTGTTTTACAGCTTGTCACTGTAGTTTATTTCCCTTTGCCCTTAAGCTGACAGATACATTAAAAAGGTCATAAGTTCAACACCTTAGGAGGTCCGTTGATTCTTATTCATGAAAGAGCAAGGTGGTAGACAATACAGTATGCCAGGATAAATCCTGAAACTTCCCGGTGTCACCAAGATGGGAAGCAAAGCAATGCTTTGGAAAGTAAAATGGTCAAGTGTGAGTCTGAATAGCAAGCTTCTGGACACCCAGTTCATTGTTACTCTCTCTTTTGGTAGACAGAATCAGCTCTGCAAAGCCAAGCAGCTGAGCAGACATCTGTGCAGTGCTGGAATAAATGATGTTTAGAGTGATACTAAGAACAGTCAATTGAAAAGCCAGAATTACCTCTGTATAATACCAATCCAAAAGGTAATGAATTGATTTACTACTTAATTGGCAAAATATATGTTTTTCATGGACATTATGTTTATGATTATGTAAACACTGTAAAATGGTTAAATTGAGCTATAAATTCTTTTTGGTGAGATTACTTAAAGTCTCCACCTATCAGTTTTCAAAGGTTGCTGTTAACCTGTCACAGTGTTGTATAAGATCTACGTCAAACTTACCCCTCTTATCTGACTGAAATTTTATGCATGATTTAAGCAACATTTCTCAAGCTCCTACACACAGCATCTGATAACCACCATTCTACTATTTCTGTGTTCAACTTATTTAGATTTTACATGTGAGATCATGTAGTGTCTGTTTTTCTGTGCCTGACTTATTTTACTTAATATAATGTCCTTCAAGTTCATTCAAGTTTTCTCAAATGACAGGATTTCCTTTGTTTTTAAAAACAAATATTATGGGACTGGAGAGATGGCTCAGCATTTAAGGGCACTGGCTGCTCTTGCAGAGGACCAAGACTTGATTCCCAGCACCCACATGGCAGCTAAAAACTGTCCTTAACTCCAGTTCCAGGGGACTCTGATGCCCTCTTCTGACATCCGTGCCCTTGTATGACACAGGTGCACTTACACACATGCAGGCATAACACTCATACATATAAAATAAAAATAAATAAAATGTTTTAAAAACAAAGACTATTTCATTCTATCTGCATTCAGCATTTTCTTAACCCTTTTATCAGAAATGCTTCAGGTGACTGCATATTTCACTACATAGTAAATCTGCAATGTCCATTAAAGTTCACATATCTTTTCAACAAATTAATTTTCTTTGGGCTTGTATTCAGTAGTAGGATTACTAGAACATAAGGTAATGCTACATTTAATTTATTTTAGGAACTTCCATTCTATTTTCCATAATGGATATACCACATTACATTCCCACAAACATTGCCCAAGGATTCCTTTTTCTATATGCCCTTAACAGTGACTAACACTGTCCTTATTGATGGAGGCCTCCCCTAACAGCTTGAGGTGATAATGCATTCTAATGTATTTCCTTATGAATTAATAAGATTGCACATTTTAATACTTGTTGGCTTTTGTACTTTGACAAATGTTAGATCATTTTCCCATTTTCTACTTAGATTATCAGGTTTCTTGCTATTGAGTTAATTATATATTCTAAATATTGCTATAGTTTGAATATGAAATGTCTCTATTAAAGCCTTCTAGACTTATGAATGAAAGGTGTGGTCACGAGGTAGTAACACCATTTTAGGAGATGTTGAGAGGTGGGACCTAGGTGTAGGTACAGTGATTAATATAGCAAACATTCAACAGCAAAATAAAGAATATTAATTTAGTTACTTGAAAACAATACGTGTAAACATGTGTTCATGAGTATGTGTCTGTGTGTGTGTTTGTGTGTGTGTGCATTCCATTCTAATTAGTAATCCTGTCTGACTTATGGAATAATAAATGAAGAACAAGGAGGTTGGAGAGATGGCTCAGTGGTTAGGAGCACTGGCTGATGTTGCAGAAGACCAGGCTTCAAATCCCAGCAACTACATGGAAGCTAACAACCATCTGTAACTCCCGTTCCAGAGGATCCTACACACTCTTCTGTCTGTGGCAGGCATTGCATGATGTGGGTGTACTTAACACATGTGCAGACATAACACTCATACACATAAAATAAAAATAAATAAAACAAAAGAACTTTTTAAAAGAAACTAAGAAGAATTGATTGGTCCTTATGACCTGATCCAATGAGTAATTAAAGGGGGCTTCCTGAAATTTAGACTTATTAGTTCTTTATGTATACCTGATAATTGCTTATCTTCTAAAGACACACAATAAACTATTAAGTTTTGTAGGATTTAAGGGGTCATTGAATATTTAAAAGTGATTTAAAAATAAAATTAGTGGGGCTGGAGAGATGACTCAGCAGTTAAAGAGTACTGGCTGCTCTTCCAGAGAATCCGGATTCAGTTCCCAGCACCCACATGGCAGCTAACAGCCTTCTGTAACTCCCGTTCCAAAGGATTCGATGCCATCTTCTGGCCTCCTCAGGCTTTCAGGCAAAACACTCATATACATAAAACAAAATTAAATAAAATATTAATTAATAAAACAGAATCCTGGAAATGTCTAAACATTTTTCTAATGTGCTAAAAGTATATTGCCTATGAGATGGAAAATTATCATGAATGTGTTTACACAAATATCCTTATACGATCTTTTCCTTTTACCACATGGAAATGTTTAATGCAGACTTTGCTCAAATGAATATGGAAACACACTCTAAGATATTTGAAGAATTAAGAAAAGACTAAGGGAATACATGAAGAGCTGCTTTTCTGAGAAGTTCAACAAGTAAAGCAGGTAAAACAAAAAATTTGAAGCTCAAGCATCCACTCAAACACACAAGATAGGATGTGTCTTTTCGCTGTCAGCTTGGACAAAACAAGCATGCTGCTCTGACAGACCTGATGTTCAGATGGCCATATGAGTCAGCTGGTGATCGCTTTCTGTATATCTTGCGAGTCCTAAACAAATCTCAGCCAGTTACCATGGAAAATATCCAGCCACAGACTTGTGTTCTTCCTACAATACATAAATCAGATTCTAGTAGACCAAAGCAAATTTGCATCACCTACAAAATAGTATTTGATTTGATATTTAAATGACACCCCTCAACAAAACCCCTAAAGTAAAACAGAAATTCCACATGAATCTTACAGCTTTCTCCTCAATTCTTCCAAAGTAGGATTTGGGAATTCAACTATTTTGGTTATAATGATATAGTCACTTTTATCACTGAAACATGCATAGCATATTATGATTTAGTTCATAGGTTCTTTATTCTGTGTTGTTTTGCATGCAGAGTCAACATATTTTCTTTCTGTCCCATGTCAACCCTAAACCACAATAAACAAAAGTATAAATATCTCCTCTACAAGTCCTATACTTCTCCTGATTCTGACTTGTTCTGTCTAAAGTTTATTTTCCTGGTTCTCTTTAAATATACATTTTCATAAAACTTTGATTTGAAATATTACCTTCTCTAGGAAAGCCTTCCTGTCTTCTTTATTCTGCACGTTTTCCCTCTCAGGATTACAAAGCTACAGCTTTACCATGCACATTCACATCATGTCCCAGCTCCCAATACAGCCGCAGACAGCAGAATCACATTTTCAACTATGAAGCACACACCCTGTCATCTGCACCAATCAACACAGTCTCAGACATACAGTATACATTCAAATAACAAAATAGTTGCTGTACCTGCAGATGCCTACATTTTTCTATAATCACTGGTTTGTGGTTAACAAAAAGTCTTAAATATTTTTCTTTTATGGATGGGGGAATGGAGTTAAATAATAATTTATGAAAAGGCTTCCCCTTAAGTCCTCATCTTCAAATATCTTTAAATAGACTTTCTACATGATAAACATGCTTAGTTTGAAAACTTATCGGTTATTAAGTGGGTATGAAAGACTTGTAGGTATGTTGTAGATAAGAATCTGTGCCAGTGTGAGAAGATGAAAAATAGTAAAGATAAAAACAGAACAGATTTGTTTATATAAGATAAAGGGCTAAAACCAAAACAGAAATGAGCTGATATAATAATTTCTCCAAAAAAGAGGCATCTGATCACTGGCAGCACCCAGCAACATATCTCTGCTCCCACCAGCTGCCATCAGCTATAGGTAGTTCCCTGCAAACTTTTTCTAACAGCAGGCATCACCAAGAGATGGAGAGACGATTCCGGCTGTGGAAAAGCAAACGGGGGCTAGATAAGGACTGGCACAGGACTGGTGCTGAGAGAGAAGTATGCCTTGGGAACCTGTGAGACTAGGAGACACTAGCCAGAGAAGATGAATCCCCACCACGCCCATCATTGCTTGGACACACTTCACCAGATCACCGGAAGTGTGCTATGGATCTGAGAATAGTTTCCTGACGGTGCACGAAAAGAAGCTAAGGTGAGTAGGCCTTCCACACCCCTTTAGAGTCTGTCACAGAGACTTTCATGTGGAGATCCTCAAAGCACCAGAGATGAGGCTGTAACTTGCAGGCAAGGGGACTCAAGTTAGAGAATTCTGACAAAATGTAGACTCCAGTCATGAGAGTTCATCTCCTCTAGAAAAACTAGACTAATTTGAATTACTGACAGGAGCACACCTCCAGCCCCAAACACCTGTAGAGACGGATACAGAGACAATCAACAGTAAGGGAAAGCCAGCACTAATCCAGTGTTGAACAAATGCTGAGAACACATTGACTTCTACCTCATGTTACTGCTTTTTTAGCTTTTAAATTGTTCATTGTTATTATGTACTTTAATTTTTAAGTTATCATGCTTTAGCTGGCGTCTATCTGGAACATATTTTTCATGGCCATCCTTTCCTTCTCTACACACTTTTCCCCTATCCACCATAGCTTCTGGACTATTTCTTACACCACTGACCCATACTTTCTTGATTGTGTACATTTGATCCCTCTTTCCTCCTTTTCCGATTGTTCCTTATTTCAGTATTTAAATACTGATACACTTAGCCTCAAAACCACCCAAACAACACCACCACCTCATAAACTACATTCCTCTCAAGCAATGATAACTGACACTGTTCCTGAACTTCATGGGTGACACAAGTAAAGTGTACAAAGTGTTTCCTACAGTAAATAAACAACCAGGATTGGCAAATTCTTACATCAATTATTGCAGCTGATTCCCCCACTGAGTAGCAGGAGGACACAAAATTCCAAGTGAAGGTAACACAGGAGGAGGACTCCCATAAAATAAAAGAATCAAACAAACAGGACAGAAAAGGTGGAAAAATACAAACTAGGAGATACATCCATCCCTATAGATGAACAAAACACAACAAAGACTAAATAGACATTAAAAGCATGACAACTTGAGAAGCTCACAACTTTTCTAGTTCTATTTCAGAAACCACTGACAAGCTAAAAAAGATTTCAAATCTTATATTTAAAAATGATTAATGACCACATGGAGAACTCAAATAATCAAGTAACAAACTAAGGAAATTAAGTTAGGATCAAGACAGGAAAGTGTTTCACTAAATTTTCCTTCTCCCTCTGGGAGACCCACCTTCACTCAGGGTCTCCCGGACCTGATGCAGATTGACAAACTGACATAAGACATTCTATTTGGATTTTAGCATGGGTTATATGACGACCAGAAAAGGGTGACTTACAAAGCATAAGCTCCCATAGTCCGTCTTCTACATTTTGACTAAGCTTTGAGATCTGCGTCACCATGGACGCTCTTTGGGGCCATGCCCTGCCCAAAGTTCGCCAGCTGTCCATGCATCATCTAGCCCTGCTGGTCTGCACAGGGTCCATGGTACCCCTCTGGGTCTGCATGGGGGTCTGCATAGGCAGACCTGGCCCACTTCCCATTCACCTCCCCAAATGGTCAACTCCTCCTCTTTTTTCCCCAGTGTGCTCTGCTTCTCTCTGGGTCTCTAGACCCACCCCCTCTTTTCCTTGAAGAATGCATTTACCCAACAGAAAGTTATCAAAGCAGTCAGTACTTAGAGAAGAAACTTAAAAACATGAAGAAAAGCATGAAGAAAGGAAAGGCTGGAGGGACAGTTGAGAGATTCAGAGAGCTTATTGCTCTTGCAGAAGACCAGGTTCAGTTACCAGCACCCACACTGTGGATTATAGCCTCTTGTGAATCTAGTTCTCAGGGATCTAATGCCCTCTTCTTGCCTTCTTAGGAGAAGAATCTGGGGCACTAGCACGACACAGACAAACCAAGACACTGGCACTAAATCATCACTTTCTTTCTACTATTAAGAAAAATAAGATGGGGGTCAGGAATGCTCTGCTGGAGAGCTCTGAACTAGCCTGGACTAGGACTGGAGCCCAGGGATCAAGGATTCTGGATCACCATGGTGAGCTGGTCAGAATCTGCCCACTCCCTGATCATCTCTACACTCACAGTACTAGCTGTAATCAATCCTGTACCTCCAATAAAAAATTAAAAGTGAACACATGAACCACAGACCAACTAACTATACCAGATTGGAAATCAATTAAGCTATGACAACAATAAAAACATATCCAAACTTTAACTAAACAAAGGCAGGCTAGAACTTCATATCAGCCACACAACCAACAAAAGAAGTCCATAAGCCCAAATGACAGTGCGAAAACACCAATAATATGAAAATTCAAGATAATAGGTTCCCACCAAAGCCACTAGTCCTATACAAGAGTTTTACAATTAGAACTACCCAGAACCCAGGACACAGAATTTAAAAGAATAATCATAAGCCTGATCAAATAATTCAATAAATTTAAAGAACACACTATCACCTCAAGGAACTCAAAAAGGATAGGAATAAATTCCTGACTGAAGCTCTAGAAAATGCAAATATATACCTGAATGAAGTAACAAAGACAATTCAGGATTTGAAAAGTGAATAGTGAATTCACCAAAGAAATAGAAATATTGAAGAAAATCCAAGCTGATATGAAAATGGAATTGAAGAACTCAGTCATTCTGAAGCAATAGGAGAAAGTCTTACCAGCAGAACGAATCAAATGGAAAACAGAATGCACTAATTGAAGATAATGGGCTAGAGAGATAACTTAGCAGTTAAGAGCACTGGCTGCTCTTGCAGACGACCCAGGTTTGATTTCCAGCACCCATATAGTGGCTAATGACCATCCATAACTTCAGATCCAAAAGAATCTGACAGCCTCTTCTGATCTTCACAGGCATTGCACAGCATGGGTGCATGTATTAGTCAGGGTTCTCTAAAAAAACAAACTGG
>NW_008355271.1:457780-470743 GCF_000622305.1 Nannospalax galili
CAGAGGATCTGGGTTTGATTCCCAGCACCCACTTGATGGCTAAAAGCCATCCATAACTCCAGTTCCAAGGGACTCTCATGCCCTCTTCTGACCTCTATGGGGGATTAGCCATCACAGTGCACTTATGTGTATGCAGGCAATACACTCATACACACACACAAAAAAAATAAATAAACTATTTTTAAAAAGACTTGAAGATACCATTGGAAAATTGGACCACTGAAGCAAGAATATGAAATATTAGAAAAGAAACAGTTGAATGGACTATGCATGAGCTGTAGACACCACAGAAAGACCAAATCCGTGAATTAAAGGCATGTAGAAAGAATAATCTCAGGTCTATGACATTGAGCAGACCTTCAACAGGATTACACAAGAAAACTTCCCTAACATAAGGGAAGACATACCTCCACAGATACAAGAAGCACAAAGAACACCAAGTAGGACCAGAAAACAAACTCCCCACAGCACATCATAGTACAAACACAAAATATACAGAACAAAGAGATGATACTGAAAACAGCTGCAAGGTCAAAACAACAACTAACAAATAAAGGAAAAACTCTTCAAAATAACAGCTGAACTGTTAATGCAAACCTTAAACTACGGAAAAGCCTGGACCAATGTATGCCAAGTTCTAAATAACCATCGATGCAAATGCAAAATACTTTACCCAGAAAAATTGTCTATTATAGTTGAAGGAGAAAGAAAAATGCCCCATGATATACATACTGAAAGAACACATATCCATCAAACCAGCCACACAGAGAATACTGGAATCAATACAAGGGACGGAAAGAAGGGAACACAATACCCAGGAGGCTGTGGAAAGAAAACGAATGAATTTCTAATGACAGAAACAAAAAATAAGACTAGGAGCACAGACACAAAATAGAGCAACAGTAATCAACACACATCTTTCAATAATAACTTTTAACAGCAATGCCCTCAACTCCCCAATCAAAAGATACAGGATATTTTAATGGATAAAGAAAGAAAATCCATCTTTTTGTTGTCTACAAGAAATTCAGCTTCAAGAAGTACCTTAGAGTGAAAGGATGGAAAAAATTATTTTAAGCAAAATGCCATGAAGAAACAAGCAGTCATTGCTATCCTAAAATCTGACAAACGCACTTCAAACTGTGGCTCTAGAGGAGAAGCTATTACTATTATTCTGCTAAACAGACATAGCATTATACTGGCTCTTAATAACTTATTGTTATACCCAAAGATTAATGCATCTTTCAGCTCTCACCAGAAAAAACTTCCTCATGCAGCAGATGGTGATTGACCTAGAGCTCTACAACTGACCAAAGTGCAGATTAAGAGACTGAAGAGTGCTTATCCCTTAATAGGACATCTATATCAAATCTGCACCACCCAAGGTTCAAGGATCGTTGAAGAAGAGGGGTAGAAGAGGTGGTACGTGACTACAGGGAAACAGTTTTCCAGACAATGGGTCAGTTACTCATATGAACTCATGGCAATGGTGACAGCATGCACAAGAATCAAGTAAGCTCAAGCCAGACAAGTCCCAGCAGTGCATAAGTGGATAAGAAGCCCCAGGCCTAACTGTGGTAATCAACAGCTGCTTGGAGAAGGAGAGTTGATTTCCTTTAAGGGTGTGACACTGATAGGTTAACCAGTCTTTGTTTCATATATATATAAAACAAAGTACATGAACTTGGGTAGGGAGTATTACAGGAGGCTAAAGATATGGGGTAGGTTAAATATGATCAAAATTATAATGTATGGAATTCAAAAACTCAATTTTTTTTAAAAAAAGAATATAAGAGAATAGGTGTTCTTGTGAGCCATCTATCTCATCAAGGCCCTTCCTCCAGTACCACTGAGGACCCTGCTCCCATCAGAGCTCACACTGCTTTCAATACATTCAGGTCACACTTTGGAAGCCATTAATCCTTCGATCTAGTCCATTACCAATTTGGTTCTTAACAGCCCTATAGCTCTGATTGGAGTTGCACATGGAGCAGTAGACCAGAGTGTCCAGTGTGGGTGCTACTCCAGAACCAGCCTTCCAGAGAGCAGCATCCTCATCACTTCATTGTGACTGTCCAGGATTTGTTGGTATGGATGGTCCCATGTGTACTGCCGCACAGCATGATCCTCCTCAGGAAGCTGTAGCTCCATGCAGTTGCAAAGACAGGTTGCAGATACCAAAGCACTTCTCTGTAATAAAGGGTTTGGTCATGGAGCACTGTGTCTGCCATCTGCAATGCCACTACTGCAGGGCAGGACATCAGACAGGTGGCAACCAGCCTTCTGGCTTTATCTGTCAGAGATGCTCCAACTGGTTTTATGGCAAAACTCAAGAACTGCCTTTGTCTCCTCTTTCTGTTGGCTACAGGAACAAAAATCTTAGAAGACTATGACCTGGGTTCACTGGGTGTTCTATCCCATGTGGTGAAAATCAAGGACTAGGTACCCAATAGTTCCCCCACAGGGCATCCTTCCATTTTCCTCCCTCTTGCCAAAGCGAAACCTTTCAACAACTATTGAACAATTTTCCCTTTTCAGCAACTATTCGCAAAGTGACTTTGTAGCCTTTTCCTCTATTCAGTATAAGACCACATTGATACATGACTCACTACTCCCACTGACAAAGGCCCTGGAATTCTTGAGGATGAAATGATCTCCTTGTCTGAGGTCAAAGGGGACAATCCACTCCCATTACCTGGTTTAGTGAAGCAATAGCAAGAATGCTTTTTCATGGTAGAGAGACATGAGTAAATTTCTCATTTCCAAAGTTAGCAGTCATTCCTACACAGTCATTGTGAATTCTTACATGGCAGTGCCTAAGACCTGTGAGCCTGCAGCTAAGGTTTCAAAGGTAATAGAGGTATCAAACCATGAAAACTAGGTCTACCATATGTTTGCAGTGAAATTCACCAAAGCCTGGCTGAATGCTCTTCCACATGGCATCCAAAAGGCACCGTACCTTCTGTTTCCACTGTGCCATATTTGGAACTGTTTCCTGGGCAGGGAAGTCTAAAGGCCACTTTCTTCTTCATTTAGCCCCTCATTTAACTTACTTGTTGCCAGGAAAATTCCTTTTGTGCTTGATGTCAACCAGCTGGGCCTTGCTTTACCATGATTTAAGAGTCTAAACAGGGGACTGGAGAGATGGCTCAGCAGTTAAGAACACTGGCTGTTTTTGCAGAAGACATGCATTCAAATCCCAGCACCCACATGGCAGCTAATAACTGTCCATAGCTCCAGTTCCAGGGGATCTGATAGCCTCTTCTGTCCTCTGTGGGCATTGCATGACATGGGTGCACTTGCCTACATGCAGGCAATACACATACACCTAAAATAAAAATAAATAAAATATAAAAAAAAGAGTCTAAACAGGGGACTGGAGAGATGGCTCAGCAGTTAAGAACACTGGCTGTTTTTGCAGAAGACATGGATTCAAATCCCAGCACCCACATGGCAGCTAATAACTGTCCATAGCTCCAGTTCCAGGGGATCTGATAGCCTCTTCTGTCCTCTGTGGGCATTGCATGACATGGGTGCACTTGCCTACATGCAGGCAATACACATACACCTAAAATAAAAATAAATAAAATATAAAAAAAAGAGTCTAAACAGGGCAGCACTCCTTGAAGGTGTGTTAGGTCTTCATAGATGTAGGAGGTCAAACTCTGGTGGCCAGTTGTGCTGAGGCCTGAAGAGTGCTGTGCAGGTAGATGAGCAGTATAACATCATCACCAGAGCCCAAGCAGCCAGAGCTCATTTCAGCCAGAGCTCACAAAGACAGAGCCCTCCTTAGCCAGAGCCCACTGCAGCTAGATCCCTCCCTAGATAGAGCCCTCCCCAGACAGAGCCCTCCCTAACCAGAGCCCACTGCAGCCAAAGTCCTCCTCAGCCAGAGCCCTCCCCAGACAGAGTCCTCCCTAGACACAGCTCTGCCCAGTCAGCTAAAGCCTGGCAGTTTTTTGGCTCATAGATATATTTCCCTGTAACAAATTATGTCTTCTGTCATTTAGACAAAATATATATTGATCACAATATGTTTATAATTTATCTAAGTTTGCCCAAGATCATCTGATTTTTTTTTTTTTTTTTTTTTTTTTTTTTTTTTTTTTGTGTGTGTGTGTGTGTGTGTGTGTGTGTGTCTTTTTGAGACAGGGTCTCCCTGTAGCCCCAGCTGTCCTGGAACTCACTATTTAGACCAGGCTGGCCTTGAACTCATGAAGATCCACCTGCCTCTGCCTCCCAAGTGCTGGGACTACAGGCATGCGCCACCACACCCTGCAGACCATCTGATTTATACACATTGTTCTAACTTCCGTGTTAATGGTGCTTCCCAAGGCATGTTATGTACATTGTACTGCAGCTGGTAGCCTTTACTTAACACTCCTTAAACATCTGTGCTGTTATCTATGAAGCCACATGAGGACAAAGCAGCTACATTTTTTCTATGCTCTTGTTCATTTTTAGAACATCTTGATCCATTAAGTCTCTTCCAACACCCCTCATAAAAACTCTAAAAATTCTGTCTTTGAATGGATGTTTTCAGTTGTTTCTTAAAATTTTTAATGGTACATCACTAAATCTAGAAAAGTTGTAAATGCTTTTCGCTCATGATGAACCATTCCAGTTTTCAGTCTTGCCAGACCTCTGATCCAAAAAAAAAAGGCTCTTCTTAGACTAGAATTTATGTGGTTTATCTTTTCCATTTCATTTCTCAAACTTTTTTCTACAATAATAATATTAACATATCACAAATTTGATTGTGCAACTTAGTTTCATTATATTTTACCTTGTGAAATTAATTCCTCTAGATTTGTTATAAATGCTGTATTTTGACTTTAGCCCTATAATGTTGTGCTTATATATGCTGGGGTTTACCTTTGCTCCTCGAGCAAGTTTTATTGAAAAACAATCACTATCACTTCCAGTGAGCACATTTAAGCACCATCACCTAGGAGACAACCCTCTGGACTGTGTAGGAGCGAGTTTCTAGGTTGAGTTAGTTGAGATGGGAAGACTCACCCTAAATGTAGGCATCAGCATTCCATGTCCTGGGGAACCGTGTTGAATTTAAAATTCAGGAAGCAAACGCAGCATCAACATTCATCTCTCTGTACCCTGACTATGGATGCAACATGGCCAGCTGCTCACACTCCTGCCTTCACACCATGATACAGTGAAACTTCAAACTGTGAACCAAAATAAACCCTTCCTTAAATTGCTTTTGTCAGGTATTTTGTCACAGAAAGGGAAAAAAATAATTGGTGCAGGATGTTTACCATCACAATTCTCTGTGCCTGCAATCCTCCATGATTCAGATTCTTTACTTGGTTGCATATTTTACTGATTTCAGAGTTATGTACAAACTTCCTGTTTTTAGTTACTGAGCCACATTCCCAATTGAAACCATAAATTTCTGGTCTACATCTTAAAACTATCAGTGAACAACCCAAATCACATGTAGAAAATATTCAGAATTTTTATTTTTATATAATTAGGAAACTCCCAGCATTAATCATGTTTATAAACATGCTGATAAAAAATGTGCCTGGAGATTGAACTAATTTGTAGGAAAAAAAATATGTGTGCTTGCAATTAAAAGTTAAAAAAAAAGGGGGGGGGGAATCTGGAGATATGGCTCTGTGGGGAAAGCACTTCCTAGACATTGTGAGAACTTGCATTCAAATCCCCAGAATCCACATAAACTTAGACCTGGTGGCAAATGTCTGTAATCCCAGGACTCCCACAATGAGATGAAAGTTGGAGACAGGAGAATTCCCGAAAGCACAATGATCAGCTAGCCTTGCATACGAATAAGTGATGAGCAAAAGACCCTGCATCATGGTGGAAAGCGAGGACCATCGCCTCAGGTTGTCCTCTGACCTCCATACATGCCATGGCATACACACAGACACACAGACTCACACACACACACACACACACACACACACACACACAAATGCATTCACACATCATACATACAATAAGATAAAAACAAAATATTGATTTATTGATTGGCACTTGTATTTCAGTAACGTGCGTGGCATTATGACTGTCCCTGAACTCATGAACATAGCGAATGTATTTTCTTATAAAACCCTTTTACATAATTCTGATACTTTAAGTTTGATCTTTTCTTGCTCTAATGGTAGATGGACTGACAGTAACAGTGTTGAACAAGGTACCTATTTGGCAAAGCTACAAGTTTCTCTAGGAACAACAAAATCTCCTAATTACTTAATGAACATAAAATGTACTTGTGAGCTGAATATCCCTGAAATAATGTGAGGCTGGAAAATATGAACCAGTTAATTCTGCAGATGTTTTCTTGTGAATTATATTGTCATCTTATTTTAAGTATATGAAAACATAGAACTCCTTTTCCTAACTTCTGTTGTCCCTAGTACAATTCCATTTATTGGAGGAATCACCAGAAGCAGATAAGCATAATCTAGAAGGAAAGTCAAGGCGTTCAGTTCACCAGCATTCTGCTACATGGCCTACTTCACTTTAAACTGGGACATCATCTAGATCAGTTGCAATGTGAACTGAAAACACTGCATAAGAATTTAGTGTTCAGTGTTGTGTACCTTCCTTAGAACTAAGAAGTTAACAAAATTCACGTGCCTGAGTCAGTGAGACTTCCCAGCTCTAACTTGAGAACCTAGTAGTGAAAACGATTAGTTTCTGGCTCCCGGTGTAAGGAGATTGGAAGTTATTCAGAGGTAGCATTAAACGAAAAGCTCAACAGATCAAACAATTAGCAATTTTCAATGGCTCTGTAGGTGAAATGAGGACACAGGGCAAAGTCTAACACGTGGAGAAACAGACAGACTAAGCAGTCAGGGCTTCCCAGAGAGTGGAAGTCGGTGCAAGAACCAGAAGCCATGAAGTGTTGATAAATGAGAAATTTAAGATTATTTTGGTCCTGGAAGGCATTCACAATACCTGTGGGACAACAGTCAATAAAGTGGTATTTAGTGTCTGTTGCAAACTGTAATAAAATCCCTTCAAATGTTCTGAAAAATTGTTCTGATATGTTAAGAAAGAAGAGAAATTTAACCATATAAAATGCTTACTTAAAAATCATAAAAAGCAGAAAGCAATAGGAGCCAAAACCAGGAGCCAAGACTGGACAGTGTGATAACTAGTTTTGATGGTCAACTTGATGGCATTAAGAAGTGCCCGTGAGGCGTGTCCAGAGATACTAGATCTTGAGGGCTCTGCTAGTCAGTTGATTGATCCCTTGATTGGTTCATAATATGATGGTGTTACTGGAAGGTGGTAAAAGGCAGGGGGTGGAGCTTAGTGCTCATTAATAGGTCACTAGGGCTATTCCTTGGGGGCTATAATGCCCAGGCTCTTTACTAAATTCCCTTTTTTCTGATCATGTCCACCAAAAAGAAGACTGTCCACCACATGCATCCATGATGTTCTGTCCAAGCACGTAAGCCCAAGAAACCGTGGACTGAATTCTCTAAAGCCCTGAGAAAAAATAAATCATTCTTCTTTTTAAGTTGTTTTTAATGGATATTTTGTACAACAGTGTGAAAGGTAACAACATAGAAGTCTGGATTCTGAATCTACCACCCCGAGTTCTGTTCCTTTGGGTCATGGTTCCCTCATTTGTAAAGTGGGGAGTGGCATCCACAGTAATGCTGTGAGGGTTAGCTAACACAGTATTTGGAAGTGTCAGGGACAGACAACAGTCTATGGTTAGTCCTCATAATCCAAATCATCTGGTTTCTTCCTCTTCATCATTTTCACTTAGAAAATTCAGACAATTTAATGCCTGTTTGAAGGTGTAGGGTAAGGCCAGGATCAAAGAATCCCTGTGATATCGCATTACAGACACTTTGAGCCTGTAAAATAATAAAATAAGCCGGGTATGGTGGCCCACGCCTTTAATCCCAGCACTTGGGAGGCAGAGGCAAGCAGATCTCTGTGAGTTTGAAGCCAGCCTGGTCTACATAGTGAGTTCCAGGACAGCTGGGGCTACAGGGAGACCCTGTCTCAAAAAGACAAAAAAAAAAAAAAAAAAAAAAAAAAAAAAAAAAAAATTGAAAATCTTTACAATCTTAGTAACCAATAACTTTGCAATTTGGAGTAAGGAAAATTGTGCTACAGAGTAATTGAAGATTGCATTATTCTTACCATGGGAGCAGAAGGTAGAACAGGATGGCAAATGGGATTTTCCTGTTCTAACATGAGTCATTAACAGTTGGAACAAATCACCTCTTCCCCTACTTGGTGAAGAGTAAAAAGAACTATTCCTGCTGCAGACTGTCTTCACCGTCCTGACAAAGAAGCCAAAGCTGGAGGCTGAGGTACTGTCCCTGGTGCAGCTTGTTAGTGACTGAAGCAGACCTTGGCTTTCCCTACTGGTTGCTCCCTATGGGAAAGTAAGGAGCTGTGCCAGGGAGCCTCACAGGTTTGGGGGATGCTTCCTGAAGCCAGTTTCTTCTCAGACCTGTGCATCCTAGTGCTGCCTTCGGGGTTAAGAGGTTCAGAAGGTGAGAAACTTCTGGGAAGAAGGTAATTTGTATCTCTGGAGTTAACCTCATGGATGAACATACAGGAAAATGGATAAGCTGTGCTCTGTCAAGGTGCGAGGATATTCTCAATATTCACCCTCTTGGGATTGTTCTGGCTTCTAAACTCCCATGTGGCTTTTTGTCACTCAGCCTATCTGCTGTAGCTCCTCTATCATCACTTCCAGCTGGTTGCTTTAATGCATTGCCTTCATCACACGGTCTACACTTACAATGAAGTATTTGCTTTGTGAAGTATTTTATTGTGTCTCTGCTTCTTGGGCCATATCTCAAATGAGTAGGAACATTATCTGTCTATTGATTAATTTAGTCCAGCTTTTAAATTTTAATGTGTTCTTTGACAATTTCATACATAAGTAAATATATCCCAATTATTCCTATTTCCTACCCTCTCACCCCCCTGGTACCCCTGTCAGTCCCCTTCCTCTCTACAGATCTTTTACCCATATTCACATTCTTTTGTTTTGTTTTGTTACCCACAGAGTTTTCTAGGGTTTTTTCTTTTTCTCTTTTTGATTTTTTTTTTTTTTTTTTTTGGTCTTTTTGAGACAGTGTCTCCCTGTAGCCCCAGCTGTCCTGGAACTCACTAAGTAGACCAGGCTGGCCTTGAACTCACAAAGATCCACCTGCTTCTGTCTCCTGTGTGCTGGAATTAAAGGCGTGAGCTACCTAGTGCAACTTACCCATTGAGTTTAAATACAGCCATCTGTGTGACCATGACTTTGTATGCATTGGGGTTTGGTGAGCTCACTAGTAGATAAATAACTGGAGACAGTAGTTCCTGTTTTCCCAGAGTCTAGTAATTCCCAATAGTTCAAAGGGAGGGGTAGTCCCCCTCTGCATCTGTGACTAATAGTTCACAGGGCCACTCTTTTGGCAGGCCTAGCACAGACAACCATGGCTGCTGTGTCATGCCCAGAAGATGGTGTTTTGAAGCCCTTCTCCCTGTATTCCAGCCCTTACATTTTCTACCCCCTTTATATGCTATTTCCTGAGCATTACCAGGATTAGTACAAATGTCTGTGAATCAGGCTGAGCAGTCAGTCCTCCCTTATTCTTAGCACCTTAAGATCCATTCACATCATCTGCTTCAAGGAGAGCCTTCTTTAATTAAGACGGAGAGTAGCATTCGTCTATGGGCATAACAGATATTTAGAAGGCAGTTTGAAGCTATGTCACTCTAAGCAATAGTAGTAAGCCCCCCCCCCCCCGCAGGGCCTATGACTTCCTCAGCCATTTACCAAATATGGGTTTCCTGCTGTGGAAAAGGCCTCAAATATAACCAAAGAGCAGTGTGTTGACCCCGTAACAGGCATGCCACTGTTTCACAGGTGGGCACATTTTGCCTGGCAGGTTGTCATTGAAGTTCATAGTGTCCCCTAAGAAGCCTGCATAGCACATTCAACAGCATGAAAATAGGCCAACAGGGAGAAGGTTTCCAACTCTCAGCCTGATTCCTCTATGTATTGTAATCAAGGTCTTATAATCTAGTTCTGGTGGGCAACCAAGAGGAATGGCAAGAGTTTGTATTCTTTGGGGTGGGGGGGCTCCTTGATCAGTAGCTCATATGGAGATAATGGGAGTTTTGTTTATTAATCCACAACTTCTAAGGGCAGCATTGTCCAGCTGTGCTAAGTATCTCACTTCTAACTCTTTGGTTTTATTATTTTTTTCCAGTTTGATTACAAGATAGTAGAGTTCAATAAGGCCTTTGCACAAGCCTTTCAGGTTACCCCTTCTCATCCTTTTGCTCCTCCATTTTCCCTCTCCCCTCTCAGTTTAAACCTTTCCTTTTCCAGTTTCTCAGTGCTCTGCTTTCATTTTACCTATGCTGTGCTGTCCCCCTTCATTAAGGCATCTCCCTTCTAAATGGCTCCTTCTAGGTTCCTGGCCTCCATGTGGACTGCAAGTTAAACACTCATGAAGATGTGAAGCTGTAATCCATGTAAGAGAGAGAATATGTGGTGTTCGACTTTCTGGGCCAGAGTTATAAGCACTTGGGATAATTTTCTCAGTTGTACCCATTTACCCTCAAATTTAATAATTTCATTTTTCCTTATAACTGAATAAAATTCCACTGTGTATATGTATGACATTTTCACTATCCGTTCACCAGATGTTTTCTATGCACTGATTCTCTGTCAGAAACACAGCTGGGAAAGAACTCTTACACTCTGTAGGCTGACTCTTCACTTGACATTTTTCTTAGTTGTATTATTTATTAAGTTTGCGTTGTGTCTCAATTACACATCAAGAACCATTGTGTGAATTGTAATACAGTATGAAAATGGAACACTATAGGGCTGGAGCAACGGGTCAGTGGTTAAGAACACTGGCTATTCTTGCAGAAGATGCGGGTTCAAATCCCAGCACCCACATGACAGCTAGTAACTGTAACTGCAGTCCCAGGAGATCCACCAGTCTCTTCTGTTTTCCACAGGCATTGCATGACACAGGTGCACTTGCCTACATGCAGGCCATACACGCATACAAGTGAAATAAAAGTAATGAACAAATTAAAATAAAAAGAAAATGGAACGCTAAACTTTTGCATTCGTAGAATATTCTACATTGAGGAAAAGAATCCACAGAGGAAAAAAATACAAAATTTTCTTGAATAGTGACAAAGCCATGCAGAAAATAAGATACTGTAAAAGATACAGATACAGAGCAACGAGGTTGCTACTTTTAATGACATCTTTGGAGGTCTCTGAATAAATGCTCCGGATGTGAAATTTGCTCATATATCTGGGTATTTAAGGCAAACTATACAGAAAAATTATTATATGCACTTGATGTGTTAAATATCAATGTTGCCTAAAAAATACTTTCTAAACTTATTATGTACAGTGACTGGAGACTAAGCTCAGTGGTTAAGAGAGCTTACTACTCTAGGTGGCTTAGAGGATACAAGTTCAGTTCCCAGACCCCATATCGGGCAGCTCACAGCTACCTGTAACTCCAGTTCCAGGGAATCCAATGCCCTCTTCTGGCCTCCAAAGACACCTACACACCCGTGTGTGCACACACACATATACACACATAATTAAATTTTTTACATATTTAAATATATTATCTACAACTCAATTGCAAGCACCTCCTCCTGAATGATGCTTTGTTCTCTTTACTCTTCCTGTCTCTGCTCTGGTCTTCTGTGTCTCTTTCACTCTGCTCCCCCTTCTCTTCCTCTTACTTTTCCCTGCTTTATTATCTTCCTTATCATTTTTCCCCTCTTGTGACCACCTGCTTCTCTTTTATGTATCTGATTCCTGTTCTCTAGGAAATCATTGGTTATCCATTTTATGACTCCTGTATTTAAAATTCACCAATAGTAAAACAACTATTTGATGGAGAGGGAAGTTGAGACGAAATTGAATGATTAATTTTAGAAATGATCAAAAAACAAACTTTCACATTATTATCTGATTATAATTTTAAGTAGTTCTTTTTAATGGTTTCCACAATAAACTCAATTGAAATTTAGCTTTGAAGTTGTAGAAACAGCTAAGAAAAAATAAAAACCAATTTCTAAGCTTGGTATGGTGGTGTGTACCTGTAATCCTAGCACTTGGGAGGAGAGGTAGAAAGATTATGAGTTCAAAGCCAGCCAGGAAAACAGAGTAAGATTGCCAATGGGAAATAATACCGAGAAAAAACACAAGGGAAACAATCCCACTTGTAATAGTGTAAAAAAAAATCTCAGAATAAATATAACGAGGTGAGTAAATGACTTCTACATAGTTAAAACTTTAAAACTTTAAGACATTGTAGAAAGAAATTTAAGAAGATACCAAAAGATGGAAAGAGCTCCCAGGCTCACGAATCTGTAGGATCAATATTGTGAAAAGGCCATCTACCAACAGCAATCTACAGATTCAGTGAAATCTTCACCAACATGCCATTGTAATTCTTCACAGAAATTGAAGAACAATCCTAAACTTCATATGGAAAAATAAATAACCAAGGATAGAAAAATAAAAGAACTGTTGAAAGTATCACTAACCCAGATTGTAAGTTAAAGTACAGAGCTAGAATAATAAAATCAGCACAGTACTGGAGCATAAAACAGACACAGTGACCAATGGAATAGAATTGAGGACCCGGATATAAGTCCATGTACCTATGGCCACTTGATATTTTTTAAAAAGGAGGCCAAAAAAATGCACACAGGAAAAAAGAAACTAAACATCAAAAAACAGCCAACTCAATAAAAAAAAATAGGGTAAGGATTGAACAGAGAGTTCTCAAAATATGAAGTACAGATTCATCTAGTGTGAGCAACACTTTAAAAATGTTTAACATTCTTAGCCATTGGAGAAATAAAAATTAAACTTACTCTGAGATTTCATCTTACCCCAATCAGAATGGCTTTATACCACCCGCAAAAAAAAAAAAAAAAAAAAAAAAAAAAAAA
>NW_008355271.1:470762-499520 GCF_000622305.1 Nannospalax galili
TGTGGGGAAAGGGAACCACTTATTCAGTGCTTATAGGAGTACAAACTGGTGAAACCATTATGGAAATCAATGTGGTGGTTCCTCAGAAAGCTAGAAATAGCTCTACCACAAGCTGTAGCTATACCCTTCTTGGGTATATTCCCAACAGACTCTAGTAGGACACTACTATAGAGCAACTGGTTCATCCATGTTTATTGGTTCTCTAGTCACACTAACCAATAACTAGGAAATAGAAAAAGTCTAGATGACCCTCAACTGATAAATGAGTAAGAAAAATGTGGCACATTTACACAATGGAATATTATTCAGCTATTAAGGAAAATGAAATTATAAAATCCACAGGTAAATAGGTAGAAATTGAAACAATCATCCTAAATGAGGTAATCCAGACTCAGAGAGACAAACATTTGCATGTTTTCCTCTCAGACATGGATATAGCTTTGAGCCTTTAGGTATATATGTTTCATTTGGAATACACATGGAGATTAGAAACTAGACAGGAGTCATTGGGCAAGGGGGGATCTTTCAAGGTAGGGAAGGGAGGTAGAATTCAGCAGTATAAAGGGATAAAGGGGAATAATGGAACAGGCAAAATTAAATGAGGTGGGGAATAGTTGGATGGGATAGAGGAGGGATATAAGGAGGAAAAGCAGCTAACACTAAAGGCTTTTTGAAAAAAATCTGGAAACCTAGTACTGTATAATGTTTTAATGGAATTAGCCTATAATATGGGGAAAATACTCCAACTAGACACCTCATTCTAGCAAATAAAAACCTCAGTATAGGAAGATCTCAATAGGCTGACTGGACTCAGTGGATGGACTTACACTGGGGAACAGCTGGGGACAGTGACAACACAGTGGATAGTAACAGATGCCAGGGTATATGGACTCCAGTGGGGGGAGGGGGAGCTATGGGAGGGTGCTATTTGAGATGCAGATATAAAGAAGAATAAGATTGTTTGGGATGCTCTGTATGAAATACACAAAAAAAATCAATAAAAAATAGATTTGAAAAAAAAAAAAACAACCCTCATTATAAGGAATGGGTTACCTGTTTTTGAATCATTGGCCAGTAGGACTTCATAGGTCCCTAAACATTACAAGCTATTGCCATTGCTCTTGGTTGTTCTCCAGAACTTGATGGTAAGGGCCTGTTGCTGAAGAAAACATATACTTCAGTCATAGAACATGGAGAATTCAAACAGGTAATGACCTTGAGAAGCTTCAACCCTGCTGGCTAGATTTCATAGTACTGGAAGGTGGTACACACGATCAGAAGAGAAAAGTGATCATCAATTTTACTGAGCTTTGAACACTGCAAGTTACAGGAACAACCAACCTGGAGAGATGTGCTCGCTAGTGCAACAGTGATGTGACTATTACAGGAGTAACGAACCTCTCTCTAATTGGATTTAAGGCCTGTTCCACAAGATGTGACCAGTGTCTGGCACTGTTATTGAGGCCAAGACCTTGTGGCTACATGGGTCATGAGCCCTAGGGGAGAATGTGCTATGAATAGCCTACTAAATGGGCATAATATTAAAACAACTGCAAATGACATGTTAGTGCATCTCTCAACCTTACCAGAGAAGTTTCTTACAGTAGAAGACAGTCATGTGGCCCACAATTGGTTGATGTGCAGAGAATAAGAGGCTGCATAGTCCTCAGCCCTAAATGAGACATCTATAACATACCTCTTCTCCCAAAGCTCAAGGAACTGGAAAGAGTGTAAGAACCAGAGGTGATAAAAGACTATAAAGAAACAGTGTTTTCCAGATAACAAGGCAATTGCATATATGAACTTGTATCAATTGTGACAGTATGCACAAGTCCTGCTGAATTCCAAGCCAGACAAAATCCCCTCATAGAATGCAAAGTGGGCACTAGCTCCCACCCCAAGCTGAAAAACTATTGGAATTTGATAGACTCTGGGAAAAATGTAAGGTATCTTTAAGGGATGACCTCTGGTAGGTTGAACATAGTTCAGAGCAAGTTCCACACCCAAGAATGTTTGGGCAACACACATTGGACTTGAAGGGAGAAGGGGAGAAAGAACAGGAAGCTGGGCTGGTACAGAGGTCGGGGTGGATCTGGGAGGAGTTGGGGAGGGAAATATGAGCAAAACACACTGTATGAAATTTTCAAAGAATTAATAAAAAGAGTTTTTTTTATAAAACCAGTTTTTTTTAAAAGGACTTCTGCTGTGCCTAGTGTGGTAGCTCACACCTTTAATTCTGTACTTGGGTGCAGAGGCTGGCAGATCTCTGTGAGACAAGGCCAGCCTGGTCTACACAGTGAGTTCCAGGTCAGTAGGGAGACCCTGTCTCAAAAACACACACACACAAAAAAAAAACCAAAAACAAAACCTTTTCCTGGATGGCAGTTGTAGGACAGTTGTGGAGGGCAGGAGAACCAGGTGCCGACAGACCAGAAAATACAGGTGACAAAAGACTCAGTCCAAGCAGAGTACGGCACAAATTTTATTATTTAATATTTTAACTTTTAGTATTTTTAATCATGTGCATGCATATGAGCATGCAGATGTGTGTGTGTGCGCGCGCGCATGTGTGTGTGGTAGGTACTGTGTACATGTGTCTCTGTGTGGGTATTTGCACATAATTTCAGGTTCCTATGGAGACCAGAAGTTTCCCAAAGCTGGAATTACAGGTAGTAGTGGGGACCCAATGTGGGTTCTAGGTACTGAACCCAGGTCCTCTGGGAGACCAGTGAGTGCTTAATTGTTGGGACGTCTCTCCAGCCCCGAAGTGCACATCTTAAATCGGTCATCCAAACTAAAAATCAACTAAGAAACTTCAACATCAATCTATGTCAGGGGTCAAGCGGATTTATAGATCATATAGATATTCCATAAAACCAGCAAGGACCAGGCATTCTCAGAAGCCTTGAAACTTTCTGTATAATACGTGTTTGGCCATAAGAAAGTTTTAATAAACACAAAAGAATCGAAATAATATCTTATGTATTTACAGATCGTTGTGGAATAAAATAGAAATCAAGTAAAAAAAGTACTAAGAAGCCACACAAATCCTTGCAGATGGGATGATATACTCTTCAATTAGCACTGGGTCATTGAATAAATCAGAGAAAATTTTTAATTTCTAGAATTAAAAGAAGATGATAAAACAATTTGCCAGAACGTGTGGGTAAAGCTAAGGCAGTTTGAAGAGGTAAGTGTATAATTGTCTGTGGTATGGTGAATGTTGGACATGCAATCTCAGTTTAGTGCAACAGCAGAGTCATTCAGTAAAGCAAGTCACTGAAATACATGTACCGCAAACATGGCTCTTAAAAGCTTCAGCTTTTCACTAAATCTGAGAATCCTGGATATTGGAAAGTATCTTTACTTTCTATCTATATCTACCAAGTAAAAAGCTTTTTCAACCCTTTAAAAACCTGTTTCCTTCTTGATAAATATTAAGTATAAAATAGGATGCTCTTCCTCTCACCTCCCAGCTCAAAAGAGTTGTTGCACTCTCAGGGAGAATAAGCTCTCATTTCCATGCATTCTATAATGAGTGTTATATTATTCTGGGTATTACCAAAGAATGGGCTCTGTGTAGCTGTAGCCTCTGTCAGTGCCAAATGCTCTTCTGAAAACTAGAGAATTTTCCATACATACATACATACATTAGATAGATAGATAGATCAGATAGATGATAGATAGATAGATAGATAGATAGATAGATAGATAGATAGATAGATAGATAGATAGATACAGATAGATAGATAGATAGATAGATAGATAGATAGATAGATAGATAGATAGATAGATAGATAGATAGATAGATAGATAGATAGATAGATAGATAGATAGATAGATAGATAGATAGATAGATAGATAGATAGATAGATAGATAGATAGATAGATAGATAGATAGATAGATAGATAGATAGATAGATAGATAGATAGATAGATAGATAGATAGATAGATAGATGATAGATAGATGAGAGAGTATTTTTGGTGCGTTTGTGCCTCTAGAAGGAGTGGTTGACAGATAAGAAAGCACAGAAGGGGCAGGAGTTTAGCTTATACATCTTCCTGGTCTCAGTGACTCATTCTGTGACATACGCACCACGATTGCTCTTCTTCCCCTCTCCATGTTTCGCATGCTGACGCTGTTTAGTATTTGACGGCACTGATTTCTACGACTGATTTCTATGTTCTTTGTAAATATTTTCTACTCATGCATTCCTTTGGATTTTGTATAATAAAGCAATCTCATCAGGAAAAATGTAGGATTGAATAGGTCTCTGCAAACTCCCCTCTCCAAACCAGTGGTTTCACGGGCTGAATTACCAGCAAGTTCATTTTTCTCTAAAAGAGGAACAGTGCTTCTCAGCCTGGGAGAGTCGAGGTGACACTCTCCTTCCTCGGAGGCCAGTCTTGGAAGCTGAGTGAGGCCGAAAGCCTCTGCAGAGCTGCAGGAAGCGGCTCCTTTCCTTCCCCTCAGCTCTTCTATCAACATCTGCTCTCAAGACGTTATGCTGAAGGGGAAGAATTAGTCAAAGCCCTCTCCTATAAGGAGCTCTAAAGACATCTGTAAGAACCGTAACATGCAGCGGAATGTGATATCATACAAGAAGCACAAAATATTGTAGGAGTTCGCAGAGGAAAAAAGAACTTTTTGCTGGGTGATTATTGGTGTCACGGTGCTGGATAACAACTGTGAAAGATGCAGACGTGTAAAAATGAAGAATTCTACACTCATGCCATGGCATCAGCAAAAACATCAAGTTTTTCATTTAGTTAGAGTCTATCAAGTCTACAAAAACTTAAATATCAATAACGGATACTTTTTAATGATATAAGTGCAATTTATTAATTTATTGTCTCAAATTTAAACTGGCCTTTCCATGCTGTGTTTTCTTATGGTAGACTCCACTCCCTGTTAAGTTTATTTTGTCTCTAGGGGGTGTGAGATCAGGGCTCTGATCCTGGAGGAGGAGAAAGGGATGTGAGTCTGTCCCCTTCTTTGTCATGTCTCTGAGCAGAATCCCACTGCTCTGTTCTCCCTTTCTGCATGCCAACTCCCTTAGAGGCAATAGTGGAATGAAGGCTGCCGTTTGTTTAACACCTGCAAGTCATGTTTTCTGTGGGAGACCCAGACATGCAGTGTTCTGTTCTCAGCGTTCTGCTCAGAGGCGCAGGAGGCGTCCTCTGAGCTCTGAGCCCTCAGCAGACAGCAGCCCCTCCTGCTGCCAGGTCCTGGGCCACTTCCTCAGGCCCTTCCCTTTGCTCTTTCAGTCCGACAGCACTGGTCCCAGCTTGACTGACTTCCTGTTTGGTTTCCACCACTTTTTTTCAGTTACTATCACTATCCATATGTTAAGTCTACAGGTTAATCTCTGGTCAATAATTCATGCGGTTTCTATCTCTGGACTAGGTCCTGATGGCTACACTATGAATTACATATAAACTGAAATGATGAAAATTCCCACATCAGAAATTCTATTGGAATTTTCCCTAGAAAATTCCTATGTATCATAGATTCATAAAAAGCTTTTTTATGCATACGAAGAAAAGGAAAACTGGCTTGCTATTTGTTAAAAAGTATATTGCGCATAGCAGTTTTGCTCCTGTTTTGTGCGTCTGGAGTTAGAAAATGTTAGCTTCCTGAAGATCAGTGATGAGCACGGTTGATCACCTAAACACACTTTCACATTTTTTCACATGCTCTCTCTTCTTCAATTTAGCACCATCTATGATTTTTTACAAGCTGTGCTTGAACTTAGTGTTGTCTCAGTGTGGACATTTGCACTCAACTGCGCACAGACCAAAGGGCAGCGAACAGTATTTCTGTCTTATATTTCCAAACTTGCCACCTGCCCTGTGGTTCTTTAGGTGTTAAGCTGAGCCCCTTAGAGGCTGACCAGCACAGAGACTGCACATTTACTTTGGTGAGTGCTACCACCAGGTCAACAATACGGCTATATTTCCACAAAAGTGTTCGTATGAATTCTTGATTATACGTCTCCAAGTACATCTGCTACATCAACAATACGGCTATATTTCCACAAAAGTGTTCATATGAATTCTTGATTATACGTCTCCAAGTACATCTGCTACTAACTGTGCTTTGATTTAGACAGAATGGTAGAAATCTGAACTCAATAAAAAACCCATTTGCTGGGTTTCAGTCTTTTAAAACGATTCTAAGGCTTCAAGGGCTTTCCTCATCTTATAACCAGCTTCCATGTGGGAGTGCCTCTTCCTGTGGAACTTGAAGGAGATGGCGTGCCTCAATCTCTTCACACAGCACCAGGGTCTTCCCCTATTCTGCTCTATGGTTTTCTCTTAAAATCTAATAAAATTGTCCTTGATCTTAAAAATAAAAAAAATAATAAATAAGTAAAATGATTCTAAGCAAATATTTTCTATTTTCAAAGCTTAGACGTCTCATGACTTTTTTTGTTTTGTTTTGGTTTTGCTCCTGAATCTTCTTTATTATATTGAACCATATAATAAAACAAAAATTGAAGAAATTTGAAGGAGATTAAATTGAATACACCCAATAGAAATAACGCACATAACTCAACAGAACTAAGGAGAATATGGACAACCATGACCAAGTTCATGAAGGTACCATCAACAACAGCCAGATCACAGCTGCTGCCTGGCTAATGGCAGAAAGGGGATGCCATCAGCTTCCATCACTCAAACTGATTGCTCTGCAGAGTTAAAATATGAAAAAACAGATTCATGAAACACAGTATAGATAAAAGAGCAAAAATAATAGGAGGGCAATGAAAGATGCAGGAAACAAAGGCATAGTAAACACTTTACACTTAATAATCCTTGATTTCTTTATAGAATATTGATTGTAGATAAACCAGTGTGCTCTGAGGATGTGGTAGACAGGCAGTTTCTCAGATCTTGCCTTCATGTGGTTTACAATTCCATAGGGACACTGACAGTGAGAAGATATAGTCAATCCCCATTATATGTGGAGTCTATGTTTGTAGATCTACTAGGTATTAGTGTGTAACAGCTGCTATAACAAAATATGGCTTAACAACAGAAGAGTACAGGTTCACACTTCACCCCTTCTGGTCATACCCTAGTGGTAGGGGAAGAATAAGGCAGAGGAAATGGGAGGGAGGCCTCACTCTGTGACCTCATTTACTCCTAGATACTGACTTAAAAGACCAACAACTTGGGGCTTCAGTGTATGAACTTTGGGAGATATTATTCAGTTCCTGACAGTGTGCTTACTGACATTTATTTTTAATCTATCCATCAATTCATTTTTGTATATTTTTTTACTTTTTTTTAATTTTTAAAAACATTCCCTGCTCTGAATATGCAACCCTAAAATCTTTTAAGGGTTAGAAAAGTGCTCACAAATAGTTTTAACATTTTTGGTCTTTGGAACAGAATATGTTGTTTTAGAAGCCCAAGGACATTTTGACTTTTTGCCACGAAACTGGCTACATTTCTTTGGGGTCTTTTTACCCTAACTGCCTAGCCAGTTCTTACCTCCTATTCTTATCACACCATCCTCTGAAGAAGTTTCCCAGTTTGCTGATAGGGAATTGGGACACAGATCACTCTGGCTTCTTCCATGCTGAACAGGGACTTGGGTGAGGCAGTTAGGTAGACCCTTCAGTGGGTTTACCTGAGACTCCCAATTTGCATAACTCATCTCTAGGGGATGTGAAGGAGAAGGAAAGGCAAGAGTAATTAGCATTACAAGTTCTAGTCAGGGAACTAGAAAAAAAAAATCAACACAGAACAGGGCAAATTTCAAACGTTCATATGAGAGTCCACTAGAATTTCTTGATGAGAGCTTCCAAAAGCATCCCTCTATTGGGTTCTTCCTCATTTTTCTTTCTGCCAAGGCTGGACTCTAGAGTGATGGATTCAGGATTTGCTTTCAGGCAGTTTGATAGCTGTTAACGAGCGGTTAGAATCAGTATCAGTTCCCTCTCAAAGGCTTTTAGATAGGGGGAGAAAACAAATTTGGCCATCATTTTAGAAAAATAGCAAGATATTTCCCTTAGCTACAGGTGGACACTACAGTATTGGAGACCAAGATTTGAAGTCCTACATCTGAGCAGCAGCACTTTCTGATTAGGAACAAAATCATCAATGAGAAATAATTGTCTAAATAACTTTTTATATGGACTTAAGTCTGAAAACGGTAATCCCTTGAACTCTTAAGGAAATATACTGATCACTTTACTCTTTGGTTATGCTTTCCTTTTGGGTGTTTAAGACCATACAGTTGGCCCAAATAAATCAATTTGTATTTACACTTAAGGTCTTTTGAGGATCTGTTCTGTAGGGGGTCATGTGGGCTAGGAAGGAGCCCCTGGCTCCTTTTTTTTTTTTACCAGTTCCATCTATGTGATGATATGCCAAAGGTCCAGCTCAAACATAGCTGGCTTCACTTGGAAACATGGAGGAAATGTTTCCTCTGAGTTGACCCTCCTCTTTGTGGACTGGACACTAGCTCATGTCCATCTGGTAGGGTCTCCATGTCCTCCCTGAACAAGAGAACAGGTGACTGACCACAGTTACAGGACATTTTGAGAGATGTTCCATAGTCCCCTTGAACTTAGTCGACCTTGGAGGGCAAGGGGCAAAAACTGTCCTTTAAATCCCTCTGACCACATTAGTATAGGCCTCAAACTATGACTGTTAAACATCCAATAAGGTTAGTTCCACCAGTCTGCTACTTTTAATTACCATGTGCTATGTTGATAAAGCTTGGGTAAAAAAACAAATGTTCTCAGATAAACCTTGGCTAGATACATATTTTGTTCCTTAAACCCGTAGACTAAACTATGACATTTGAAATTTTAAGATTATGTGTATATTATTTTGTCTCATCACTTGCTTAGGCTTCCTCATTTTTTTCTATTTTGGAAAATATCTCCATTCCCATATACTTTTAACATCTTTTACATTCTCATTTTCTTTCTTTTTTTTAAGTAATTATGTAACTTAATAGCATTAACAAATAAATATTCCATCTGTTGTGAGAATTCTTTTCCTGGGGATACTAAGCAATGCTTATTCCCATTAAGGTTCTAATGTCAAGCCAATATTTGATTAAAGTTTTCCTGGAGAACCAATGAATTTACTGAGCTTACTTACCAAAATAACTGAGGATTTGCTGAGGCATATGTGTGACCTGAGGGTATGCATGCTTGAAAACCTTTACCCAGCATGGCTCGTGCCTTCTCTTCCTAGCCTTCCCAAGACTGTATACTTAAATCCAGGAAACCATGTGTGATTAGGGCCAAATTACATATAGTTGGCTGGGAAGAGTGGCTGGATAATCCAATGAGGGTCCAATGACCCTGCTTGGCTCTCCTTTAATGAATGGCCACAACCATCAACAAGCCCAATTGTGACGATGTTTAGTGATCAGACACTGCTGAAGCTGTGATGACGGTAGATATTTCATGCAGAAGGGACTGCTGCGTAGCATCATCTTATTAAAAGGACCTGGAATTTAAAAGGATTTGGTGGTAAGATCCATATATGAGGGAGAACATATGCCATTTGTTTTTCTGAGTCTGTGTTACTTCACTTAGTATAACAGTTTCTAGATCCATCCATTTACCTGCAAAGTTCATTATTTCATCTTTCTTTACTGCTGAATAGAACTCCATTGTGTAAATATACCACATTTTTATTAGCCACTCATCAGTTGAGGGACACTTAGGTTGCTTCCATCTCTTAGCTAATATGAAAAGAGCAGCAACAAACATGGTTGTACAAGCATCTCTACACAATAGAATGAGTCCTTTGGGTATATGCCAAGGAGTGGTATAAGCGGGTCATATGGTAGGTTCATTTTTAGTTTTTTTAAGAGTTCTCCACACTGTTTTCCACAGATGTTGCATGAGTTTGCAGTCCCACCAGCAGTGAATGAGAGTTCCCTTTCTCCACATCCTCGCCAGCATTTGATATCATTTGTTCTCTTGATTCTACCCAGTCTGATTGGGGTAAGGTGATACCTTAGAGTGGTTTTCATTTGCATTTCCTTAATTACTAACAATGCTGAACACTTTTTGAGATGTTTCTTAGCCATCTTTAATTGGGTCATTTCTTTTCTCAATTCTTTGTTTTTTGAGTTCTTTATATATTCTGGATGTTAAACCTCTGTCAGATGTGTCATTGGTGAATAATTTTTCCCACTCTGTGGGTTTTCTCTTCACTTTTTGGATTGTTTCTTTTACTGTACAGAAGCTTTTTAGTTTAATGAGGTCTCACGTGTTGATTGCTGACCTTAATTCCTGAGCAACATCTGCCCAATTTAGAAAATCAGTTCCTACACCTGTATCTTGTAAGTTACTGCCAATAGTTTCTTCTAATAGTTTTAGGGTTTCCAGTTTCACATTAAGGTCTTTTATCCATTTGGAGTTCACTTTTGTGCAGGGCGAAAGATAAGAATCTAGTTTCATTCTTGTACAGGTGGAGATCCAGTTTTGCCAGCACTATTTGTTGAAGATACTGTGTTTCCTCCATTTTGTGTTCTTGGCATCTTTGTCAAATATCAGGTACCTAAAATTGTGTGTACATGGGTGTGGGTCTTCAGTGATCTATGTGTCTAATTTTGTGCTAGTACCATGCTGTTTTTATGACTATAGCTCTGTACTATACTTTGAGATCTGGTATAGTAATCCCCCCAGTACTGCTCTTCGTGCTCAGTGTTGCTTTGGCTATCTGGAGTCTTTTGTGTTTCCATAGGAATTTAAGGATGATTTTTTTCTAATTCTGTGAAGTATGCCATGAGGTTTTGATTGAGATTTCATTGAATCAATATATTACATTTGGTAGGATGGTCATTTTCACAAAATTAATTCTTCCAATCCATGAGCATGGGAGGTCCTTCCATCTTCTGATGTCTTCCTCAATCTCCTCTTTAATGATGTAAAATTTTCATTGTAAAGCTCTTTGGTGTCTTTGGCCAGATTTATTCCAATATATTTTATTTTTTTAACAGCAATCGTGAATAGGAGCATTTCCCTGTATTCTTTCTCCAATTGCTTGTTATTGCTATCTGTAAAGGCTACTGAATTTTGTAGATTGATTTTATAACCTGCCACTAAACTGAAAGTGTTGATCAGTTCTAGGAGTTTTCTGGTGGAACTTTTGGGATCTCTTAGGTATAGTATCATATCATCTGCAAAAAGGGATTGTTTGACCTCTTCTTTTCCAATTAGTACTCCTTTAATTTCCTTCTCCTGCCTTATTGCTCTAGCAAGAGTTTCAAGCACTATGGCAAAAAGGTGTGGCGATAGTGGACATCCTTGTCTGGTTGCTAATTATAATGGGAATGCTTCCAGTTTTTCCTCCATTTAGAGTAATGTTGACTGTGGATTTGTTGTATATAGCTATAATTATGTTGAGATATGTTTCCTCTAGTCCAATACCCTCTAGGACTTTGAACATAAATGCACGCTGAATTTTTCAAAAGACTTTTCTACACCTATTAAAGTGATGATGTGATTTTTGTCTTTGAGTCCATTTATATGATTAATGACATTTATTGACTTGCGTATATTGAACCATCTCTGCATCTCTGGAATAAAACCTACTTGATCATGGTGAATGATCTTCTTGATGTGTGTCTGTGTGTGGTTTCCAAGTGTTTTGTTGAGAATTTTTGTATCTATGTTCATTAAGGATATGGGTCTGTAGTTTTCTCTTTTTCTCTTTCTTTTGATTTTGTCTTAACCTGGTTTGGGTATTAGAGTGATGCTATCTTCATGGAAGGAATTTGGGAGTTCTCCCTCTGTTTCTATCATTTTGAATAATTTAAGTAGTATTGGTTGAAAGTCTTCTTTAAATGCCTGGTAGAATTCTGCAGTAAATCCATCCAGGCCTGGGTGATTTTTAGTTGGGAGACTTTGTATTACTGTTTCAATTTCCTTATATATCACGGGCCTATTTAAACTGTTGATCTTGCCTTTGTTTAACTTGATGGTTCCCATGATTTCGGATATCCATCCATTTCTTTTAGATTTTCAAATTTACTAGAGCATAGGTTTTTAAAATATTCCCTTATTATGGTCTGGATCTTTTGGGTCTCTGTTGTGATGTTTCCCCTTTCATCTCTGATTTTGTTAATTTGGATTTGCTCTTTCTTCCTTTTGTTAACTGGGCTAAGGGTCTGCCTATCTTGTTTAGCTTTTCAATGAACCAGCCCTTAGATTCAATGATTCTTTGTTTTGTTTTCTTTGTTTCAATTTCATTAATTTCTGCTCTGATTTTTGTTATTTCTTCTTATCTGCTGGATTTGTGTTTCATTTGCTCTTGCTTTTCCAGAGTCTTGAGTTAAGATGTTAGGTCATTTATTTGTGCTTTTTTTAATTTTTCAATGTAGCCACTTAGAGCTATAAACTTCCCTCTTAGAACTGCTTTTTAAGTGTCCCAGAGGCTGTGTTGTATTGTCCTTTTTGTTGAATTCCAGGAATTCTTTTATTTCTTTCTTAATTTCTCCTTTGATCCATTCATTGTTTAGGAGTGTGTTGTTTAAGCGCCATAAATTCATGTAGTGACTAGGGTTTTGTCCACTGTTGATTTTGAGCTTTATTGTATTGTGGTCTGATAGAATGCATGGAATTATTTCTTTCGGGTTTTTTCTTTTTTTGTATTTGTTGAGGTTTGTTTTGTTCTATTGGGTGCTGAGTAGTAAGTGTATTCTTTGGTGCTTGGGTAGAATATCAAAAGATGTCTGTTAGGTCCATATGATGTATGGTATCATTTAATTCAGGCATCTCTCTGTTTATTCTTTGTCCAGTTGAGTTGTCTAATGGAGACTGTAGGGTATTGAAGTCCCCTCCTATTTCTGAGTTGGGGTTAATCTTACAGTCCTGTAGTATTGTTTCTATAAATTTAGGTGCATTAGAGTTTGATTCATACATGTTATGGATTGTAATATCTTCTTGGTTAGTTGTTCCTTTGATCAGCATGAAGGGACCCTCCTTTTCTGATTAGTTTTACTTTGAAGTCTATTTTCAGATACTAGAACTGCAACCCCTGCTTGTTTCTTAATTCATTTGCTTGTCGTATTCTTTTCCATCCTTTCACCTTAAGGTAATGCCTGTTCTTGAAGGTGAGATGGGTTTCTTGCAGACAGCAAAAAGATGGATTTTGTTTCTTAACCCATTCACTTAGCCTGGGTCTTTTGACTGAGGAGTTCAGTCCATTGATATTTAAGGTTATTATTGAAAGATGTGAATTGGTTGCCATCATTTTGATTGTTGTTTGTGTTCTTTGTCTAATTTTGTGTTTCCTCAATTATACCTTTATTTATTTTCTTTCATTGCCCCTGGGATTTAACTGTTCTTTTCTCCTCTTTTTGTATTGCTTCAAGTATTCTTTGAAGTGCTAGTTTCATGGACATGTATTCTTTCCCCCTCAACTATAATAGATATTTTTGCTGGGTAAAGTATTCTGGGATGGCCTCTGTTGTCATGTGGAACTAGAAATACCTTGGCCCAGGCTCTTCTGGCTTTCATAGTCTGCATTGATCAGTCAGCTGTAATTCTGATGGGCTTTCCTTTATATGAGACTTGTTTTTCCTTTGCTGCTTTCAGTATTCTCTCTTTGTCCTGCACATTTACTGGGGAGTTTCTTTTCTGATCCTGTCTATTTGATGTCTTATATGCTCCCTGTGTTTGTATGGGAATGTCAATTTTGGGAAATTCTCTTCTACAATCCTATTTAAGATCTGGTCAACACCATTAACCTGAAATTCTTCTTTCTCTATGCCTATGATATGTAGATTTGGTCTGTTCATGGTGTCCCACATCTCTTATATATTCCATTCCTGTGTTATTTTTTAATTTTTCATAATCTTTACCTGAGTGATATAGTTCTTCAACTTTTCCTCCAGTTTTGATATTCTGTTTTTTCATTTCATTCATTCTAGTGGTGAGGCTTTCCCTTGTTGTTTCAAGTTGACTTATTGAGTTTTTCACTTCCTTTTTTATTTCTGCCTGAGTTTTCTTCAATGTTTCCATCTCTTTTGTGAATTCATTCAGAAGTTTATCCCTGTCTTCTTTTATTAATTGATTTGTTTGTTCATGCATTCTTTAAATTCCTCAAATTCCTTGATTATATTTATGATTGTTCTTTTAAATTCTGTGTCCTGGGTTATCTTTACCAGGTTCTCCTTGTAGAACTCTTCTACAGGACTGGTGGAGTTTGGTGGGGACATAGTGTTCTGGCTTTCCATCTTATTTTTCTTTTGTTGTGATTTTGGCATGTGAATTTCTTTTGTTGTTTGTGATTCTGATAAGAGAAGTTGACCATATGCTTCTGTTTTTATTATTGGTGTGCCTTGGTCCTTTTCTTATTGGTTATATAAAGCTTCTTGGTCCAGATTTCAAGTTCTCTCAGGTTTTATTTTGGAGGGAGCTGATGGTTTCAGATCAGCTACTCAGGAACACCCGCAGAAGCCCAAATCAGGTCCCAGTCAGGTGCACTCGGGCTTCCTTCTAAGGTTTGGACCTCTACTGGCAGGAACTCAGAGAAAAATTTGGGAAGATCTCTAAGGGGGTGGGGGGGCTGATTTAAGATTCTCAGTCCCTCTGCTGAGATTTCAGTCCCTATGCCAGAGGGAGGCAGGACTAGGCACTCTCTGGCAGTCTGCTGAGATCCCAGCCACTACACAGATGGAGGTCAGAACCCACCCTCTCAGGCTGTCTGCTAAGATCTCAGCCTTATCCTACCAAAGCAGGTCTGCCCCGGGGGCCTTGGGAGGGGCCTCATGAAATCCCAGTTAGGGGGTTGGGTACAGTGCAACTGGGGGAAGCTCACTGCCATGTGGAGGCAGGATCCATTAGCTCTCAGGTAGTTCCCTGCATTCTCAGCCCCTTTGCTGCTCTCTGGCGGTCTGCTGAGATCCCAGCCACTACACTGATGGAGGTTGGAACCCACCCTCTGAGGCTGTCTGCTAAGATCTGAAGTCTCATGATTTTTAGTAATGTGTTCTTTTTTTGTTTTGTTCAGCCTTCTTAGAAAAACCATTCATACTGACATTCATGTTAATAAAAATTCTTACAGCTTAACAAGTTGCTTCTAATTTTAACTTCTTCTAAATGTTGAAGTATGGCAAAGCAGATCACTCAGAGATAATTAGGCTAATGAAATAATGGGAAATTTTTTTCAAAATGCTCTATAATTAACTTAGTAGGGATTCTAAACACATTTGAATAAGATAACAACATATCCAATGACTTAGTAATAAAGCTTTTAAACTATCAATATATCTCACTAACCCAGATTCTTTTGGAAGAACCTATACACTCAGTAGCTTGTATTTATAATAAAACTCTGAACTTTAAATAAGAACTTTAAATTTCAAAATAATTTAATGCAGAGCTATGGGGAGGGCTATTTTCAGAAAAATTTCCTTTGTGGAATTTTAGAGTAAAAAATGGACCATTTTAACAGAATATGAAGTATCTTAATAATTTAAGTATCTTAAGTAATTTAAGTTATTACACCCAGCACTGAAATTCTTTAAATTGAGATTTGTTGAAGTAACATTTCTCATCAACATGATCTATAAAGTAATGCACTTTCAGTAAAGAACCTATATATCATGAAGCTCTAGGAAGCATTCAGAAAATGCTTTCAGAATGAATTGATGCATAACTATATATAATATTTCATTTGAGGCAATAATTAACAGACAAAATCTTATTTTCTTCTTGGCTGGCACTTTTCTTGACATAACTTGCTTTAGACACTTGGTGGAATATTTTATACTCATTGCACATTGGTTCCCTATTTTCAAATAAATTTATTACAATGAATTATGCAGGAGATAGTTCAAAAGATTTAGTATAAAAGGAATTATATCATATAAGAAATATAAAAGATGTTTTGCATTTGGAAGGAAATATTCTAAACTATTGACACACATCATAAACATGTTATGTATTAGTGGTGAACATTTTCAAGATTTTCCAGAAAAAATAACTGTGGCATAGTTCTTCACATTTCAGAGAATGATCTCAAGTTTGAAAATATGCAGTCATGCATCAGTTAACAAATGGAAAATGTTCTGAGAAACTTGTCTCTGGGTAATGTTGATATTATATGAACACAACAGCACAAACATGATGGAGAACACTTACACAAACTAAATGACCATCCTGTCACTGTGTGATATCTTCTTCTAGGACCAGTGTGATGCCATCCCCTCACTGTGTGATATAATCTTACAGGACCAGTGTGACACCATCCCGTTACTGTGTGATATCTTCTTATAGGACCAGTCTGACACCATCCCATCACTGTGTGATATCTTACAGGACCACTTCATAGTAAGACTTTTTTATTAACATGTGGCACATGACTCTATAAATAATGCTGCTTTCATTGTTTACTATGGTTTATTGAAATGTAATGAATGTAGTAATTATTGAGGATATTAGTCTATGTGATACAGTTTTCACTGTCCATTAAAAGGTATCCAATACTTAAGCATTTTGCTTTTGCAGGTAATTTATAATGCAGAAAAATGTCATACTAATAATTTTCTTAGCCGATTTTCCTGTGAGATTTTTAATTAAATGAGGCTAATAGATAACACGGACTACTAGTTTTGGTATATTAAAGTCAACTTAAAATATATATGTCTATTTATTTTGTGTGTATATGACAGAGAGAAAGAACAAGAGAGCGGGGCGGGGCATGTGCATGCCATGGTATCTGTGTGAAGGTCAGAAGACACCTTGTGAGAGCCGGTACTGCCCTTTGACCATATAGATTTCAGGGATTGAGCTCAGGTCATCATGTTTAGAGGCAATTGCCTTTCCTAGATGACTCATCTAGCCAGCCACCCATTGGAATACTGTAGTGAATAGAACTATTGGTATTATAAATTGATTTTAAGTAATGGTTATGATTTTTAAATTATGGAATTATTGTTTTCAATTAAAAAGGGAACTCTATTAAATAAATTCCAATCATGTATGGCACCCAAAAGGACTCGCATTCCTCTGCAAGCAGCAGGCGTTGCCCGTTATTCAGAGGTTTGGCATTTTGTAGAAAATACACATTTTCTACAGTTTTATCCCCCTCCTTTGGAAAAATTCAGCTCCCATTCTTTAAATAGTTGTTTTGTAAACATTGCTTTCAAAAGCCCTGTGGAAATTCACAGAAGTGACACACAGACTGCATCATCATAACCGCCTCTAACAAATGTGTTAAAGAAACTTTCAGCATTCTGGTACTGAAATTTTAAAATTTACCCTTTTATGCTTTAAATGTAAAAATATAAGAGGTGTGTGAAATTCTAAAATAATCAATTTAAAAATGTACGCATTAAGATATATAGTATGTAAAATAAAAGAGTGGTTTACTATAGGGAATCCAGAATCTCCAAGCTATGAATATATTCTTCATATGAGATGTGAATACAGTGAAGAAAATGTATTTTGAAAAGTGAATTCAAAGTCGTGTAAGAATTTACTTTAAAATATTTTATTGCATTAAAATGCATATAACATGAAATTTTATTTTACCTCCTGGTAAGTATAGAGCTCAGTTTCAGTAAATACAGTAATAACGCTTTAAGACATCAACATTATCCTGTGCTAACACTTTTCATCGTCCCTGCTAAAACTTCTGTAGCTACTAAGCAATGGCTTTTCTTTTCCCAGCTCTTGTCTCTGGAATCTTTATTTCAGTCACTATAAATTTGGTTGCTCTAGGTTTTTATTATGTAAGTAGATTGTTCAATATTTTCCTTTGTACATTTGACTAATTTCTTTATGCAAAATGTTTTTAAGGGCAATCAACATTATAACATATGTCAGAGTTTCATTCCTTGTTATGACTGAACAAACTCCACTATGCAATTCCACATTTTGCTTTTCTATTACTCTGTTGAGGAGCACTTTTTTCCCACCTTTGGGTTATTTTGAATGTTGCTGTAGCACTGCTGTACGAATGCCTGAGTCCCTGATTTCAGTTACTGTGGCTCTGTACCTAGGTGTGGAACAACTGTGTCATATGTCTACTTTTAATGTGTTGAGGGACTGTCATACTGTTTTCATGGAAACTGCAGTGTATCATGTGCTCATAAGCAATTCTTGAGTATTTCATTTTTTCCAGAATATCATCAACATTTGCTACTTTTCATTTCTTAAGTGACTGCCATTAGAGTGGGTATAAAGCAGTACCTTAATTTTGTTTTTATCTACATTTCCCTAATTATAAATAATCCTGAGCATCTTTTCATGTTTATTGGTCATCTTTGAAAAATATTCATTCAAATGTACTATGCATTTTCCAAATTGGTTATTTGATTTTTATGGTTGCCATTGTACTGAGTTGTAGAATATATTCTCACATAGAGCAGCAACAACGGACCAAAGAAACTAATCCACTCAAGTCTAACTTGGTAGAACAAGTTTAATTACAGTTACTTACAGGAAGGTAGGCATGGGCAGATTATGAGTGGCTATGCTACTGAAGAAAAATATCTGTCCCCTAGTATACTGTTAACTATATATCCTTGGGAATAAGTGTGGCCCAGTGAGCCCCTCCACTTAGCAGCTATTAACTGCCTATAAACCTTGAGGAAAGCGAGGACTTGTGATCACTCTCTTCTAGTAACTCTAGTAACTTTCAACTGTTAATAAATCTTTGTGGGGGAACTCATGAGCACCTACCACCTCCCTGAAGGAAAGTTAATGGACTCTATCTTGTCCTTAGGATGATCACAGCTGATGACAATTTAAGAGGGCAATGGCCATGTCATACCAGAAGGACAACATTCCACAACGAGGGCCCCTTATCCTGACAATCTTCCCACCTCCCTGTTCTGATGTTCCCTGAGTCCTGGAGGGGATGATACAGATGTCTCATTTAGACTGAGCATTCAGCAATCACTTATTCTCAACACTTTGAACAAATATGAGTAATCCCTGTCCACTGCAAAAAGAAGCCTATCTGACCTCTTTGGTTGGCATCACTAACCTGTGGAAATAAACACAAATATTCTGAAGGCAGTTTGGCAGCCATATAAAGTCCATTTAGAAAACCACAGCAATAACTTCCCGGAAAACAGTCAGTCCCTTCCTCAGCCATGGGCTTTTGCCTGAGCTTATAGTATCAGACACAAATTCCTTCCTGTGCAACAGTCCTTAAAAACAATAAAAAAAATCGGACTATACCTATAACAGTCATGCCATTATTGCATGAGCAGATACAGCTTGCCTGGCACAGTCCACAGCTGAGTAGAATTGTCTGTACCTTTTCTTACCCAGCATCCTGTACCTCTGGAGCTATGAAAGTTAACCAATACATGAAAACTTATAACTTGATCCCAGCATGATTTCTCAATATGCTGTAGCAAGCATGTGTGTGCAAAGCGTGAACAGCAGTGGCAATAGCTCGCATTGTTTGGGGAGTCTGAAGGGCTTCCCTGGACAAAAGCTCATAGGCAGTTAGTTCACCTTTGGCACAGGGATTTACATTTAATACCTTATGGCTTCTAGGAGCACCTTTCACACACACACACACACACACACACACACACACACACACAGGGTACCTTCATTCAAACTCTTTGTTTTAATGTTTATAGGCACAGTCTATTGGAGGAGTTTTCTCATTTACAGTTTCGCATTTCATTCTCACCTTATTTGAGCAAAAAGCGCTCAGAATTTCACAGGTCTGCTTGGCCCTCGCTCTCTGTGTGAACTGACTACCCATCCTCTCTCTTTTAGGTGTGCTTGTATGTTAGTTGGATGATTTTCTAAATCTATGAAACTATATGCTAACATCATATTATCTATGAAATGAAACCCTTTTGCAAAGAGCATGCAGGTTCACTGAAGGCCTGCCACCAAACATTCCAAGCAAGTACCAATTGACCTCAAGAGTCAGGAGCTAAAGGGAAACGTAAAGAACAATGTTAACAGGTCCAATAGAGCATGAAAAGATTCCATTGATTGTACTGGTTGTTTCCACAAAAGATCAGTGTTTGGTCTGGCGGAATGACTGGGAGGCACTGTGCTAGGCAGCGCTCCACAGTCCACACTCATTCTCTGTGAGCTGTCCCACCTCATCATCCTAGGGTACTGCAATGTAGCTGTCATGCATCTCTGAACCTCCACAGGCTCAGTGAGGGAAAAACTGTCTCTCATTGTTCTGGCTGTCCTTGAATCAAGGGAGAGCTTGGCTATTCTCTCACCTGTTGTCTACATGGTCCCTGGTTCTGACAAAGTCTGTCTGAGCTGTGATTGGCTATTATCTCTCCATTGGCCAATATGGACATTAGGGAACCCTGCCTGCATGAATATCTTTTGCCCCCAGTATGCTTCCAGGAGACAAGTGTACCTAGCATAACCCTGGGAGATGACTGTCTACCTTTGGGACAAGTAATCTTTTCAGCTGCCTGGCTCTATTACTTATACCTTCACTGAACTTTTTCTTATGCTTTAAAGTTTTCGAGAAGCTCACAAGCACTGAATTTGGCCTTCTGTCAGTATCTTCCATAGCAATTGGCTCAGCACAAACCTTGTCAAATTTGCTTTTGAGGGACCCTTGACTGTTTTGTCGTTTCTTTTCTTCTCCTCTCTATTGCTTTAGCACTTTACAAACCTGATTTGAACTCCAGTCTAAATCATTCAGATCTTCCAGAGCTTATTCTACCTCTTAAAGATTACATCCCATGTGGAACTCAGCAAAGCCACTAAATCCCCAAACTACATCCGAGATCCCTTTGAATCAGCCTCTTTCTTAACTCTCCTGTGAACATAGTCTTATCTGGCCCAGTAAACTGGACATCAAACACTGTTTCTCTCATGCCCAATTCTCTCAGTAGTGTCTGTCTTTACCATTATTCACTTGTCTCTGATGTAGATGATAGCTTCTATATGTCTTTTCCATGTTATAATTCTTCATTTCTGTAGACAAGTTCTTTCTGGGAAGCAGATCAACTGTATGTCATATTGTCAAGAGCAAGGGCCATGAAACTGATGCCAGAGCATGCCTATGATCCCATCCTATATGTGCTGCTTTCAAGGACTGTTATGTATTTTCTAATCCATCAGCCATTTAGGATAACCACAATACTCATGTGGCAGACCCCATTTATCAAGGAGGCTTGCTACTCCATGCCACAGAGAAGATAGCCACCCTGGGTTTCCACCACAGACACTCCAATTCGGAGCAGCCTTAGTTGTATGGCTTTTCAGCCTAAGCAGGGACAATGAAGCAAGAAGGTGTGCCAGGCTGCCCTGCATGGAGAAGGGTGGGGATACCAGGATTGCCCCCATGGATGCTCCACCCTCAGGCTGCTTAGCTTCCATTGTCTGTCTCACCACTCACAGCAGAGATAATGCAAATGTTCCTGCCAAACTCATCCTGGATCCTGGTTCTGTCGTGCATCATGTTTGGATGCCAAGTGCTGTGTGAACTTTTCTTGAAAACTGACAAAAAAAGTTTATCCACCCTAGATAGGACACCAGTGACACATCAAAGAAACAATTCCATTCAAGTCTAGTTTAAACAATGAGTTAATTAGGCTTACTTATAGGAACATGGATGAGAGGCTACTTACAGGAGTGTGGACAACTTATGGTTTGCTACACCACTAAAGTAAACCCCTTCCCCAACAACTGTTAAGTGCCCATAGATTCTGGGGGAGAGGGAAGGCCTAATAAGCCCCTTCCCCTCAAGGACAGAAAATTAGTAGGCCAAGTCTTGTGCTTGTGTCTTTAAAGTAATCACAGCTGCTGACAATTCAAGAGAGCAATGGCCATGTAATGCCCAGAGGTCAGTGTTCCACAGGAATCCCCTTTACTGTCATTTTACCTTCTTGATAATGCCCACTGATGCACAAATGTTCTTAATTTAGGTAAAAACCAGTTAATCTCCTTTTTATTTTGTTGTTTGCATTTTTGATTCTATATTCATATGAAGTTAATATGAAAACCAAATATCATAGTGATACTTCACTCTTTTGCTAAAAGTTTAGTAACATTTAGATCTTAGATCTCATACTCATTTACAGTTAATTTTTTAAATATTGTATACAGTATCTGTCCTACTTCTTTTACATGTGGCTATCCTGTTTCCCCAGTATCATTTGCTCAACACTGTCCTTTTCCCATTGAATGAACTGAACATTCTTATCAAAATCAAACCACCATAAGTATGAGAGGTAAGTGTGGGCTTTGTATTCTATTACACTGATCTACATGGATGTTCTTACCCAGGACCGCACTGTGTTATTACCATTTTGCTGCATCTTTGTAGTGAGCCTCAGAGTTGGAAGTGTGACAGTCCAGTTTTTTTCTTTTTCAGCGCTGTGTACTCCGTTCAAGGACCTCCCCATTTAATGTGTCCCATTTTCCCTCATTTCTCCCTTCCTAATACCAGTCTCATATGGTCCCAGTTCTCTTGAACTCCTTCTTTCCCTTTATCCCCAAAGTTCCTTATATAACCCTTCCTCCTATCTCCCATTTAAATACACCGTTTTTATCCAATTCAACCTTAGTTACACCTGTCTGTCACTGTTCTTTCTCAGGTAACTATTTAATCTTTATAGGTGTTATTATGTATGAATTGCTTTCCCATTTTTTCCCTTTGTTCATTGGTGATATAAAGAAATAAAATGAATTCTTTTTGTGCACTGAACTTGTGCATTATTACATCTCTGAAGTATTCATTAGCTGAGAGAGAGAGAGAGACAGTCACTATGTAGCATTGACTGGCCTGGAACTTACTACGTAAACTGACCAGACTGGTCTCAAACTCATGGAGATCTGTCTGCCTCTGCCTCTGTTCACCAAAATGCTAAGATTAAAGTCATGCACCACCATGCCTGGCACAGCATGTGATCTTTTGAGATTTGCTTTTTCATGTAGCATAAAGTGCTTGATCCATCCAAGCTCTTATACTTGTTGGTAGTTCATTTCTTTTAATTATTGAAAATTTTCACATTTGATCATTCCATAATTCATTCATCTATTGAAAAATATATTGCTGCCTTTTTGAGATTAAAGTAAATCTACATTGCACAACTAAATATATATTTTTATGTGAACATAAATATAATGGCTAGGCAATATGATATATACATGCTCAGCTTTACAAGAAACTGTCAAAATGTTTCCGAAGTAGCTGCATTGTTTTAATTTCTCAGTAGCAATGCATGAAAGATCAACTTGCTCTTTATCACTTGATATGGTTAATATTTTAATTTTAGCTACTCTGGTTAGAGAATATGTTGGTTACTTTTCTGTTGCTGTGACAAATAGCAGGACAAGAAGCAACTTATGGAAGAAAGACCTTATTTTGACTGAAGGTTCTAGGAGGAGAATCCATCATGGAGAGAAGACATAGCCATCAGCAGCCAGCATTGGAGGCTGAATGATCACAGGAAGCTGAGAGCGAGTTTGAAATGGGGCAAGTCTATGAACCTTGAAGCCCACCACCAGTGACATACTTCTTTCAGCCCTCCCCGAACAGCACCAACAACTGGGGGCCAAGTATTCAAGTACATGAGCCTATGGGGGCATTTCTCATTCATTCCACAACAGCACCTCATATTGGTTTAAATTTTCAGTTCCTTAGTGGCTAATATGTTTAATATTATTTTCATGTGCTCATTTATCATTGGTATGTCTTCTTTAGTGAGCTGTCTTTCCAAGTCTTTAGACATATTATAATCATACTACTAATTTTTTCCTACTGTTTAGACAGTTTTATTACACATCCTTTGTCACATGTATGTTTTAAACATATTTCATCCCAGTATATAGTTTATATTTCAATCATTTTAACAGTATATTTTATGGAGAAGTGGTTTTAGCTCTTTAGTTTTGATGAAATTTTCCATTCCTTTCTTTTTATTGAATATTTGAGATTTTCATACAGTATAAGTTGATGGTATTTAGATCTTCTCCTCTATCCAGACCTCCTTTTATTGCCCCCAAAGGAGGGGGCCTACAGAGTCTAATTTGTGTCCCCACATGTCCTTCAGTGTAGGTCCATCCACTACTACACTTGGTAGGTTATCTACGAAGAGTTCCATTCTTGAAGGAGACCGTCTCTGACCCTCCCAGCAGCCATCTGTTGCAAAAATTTCCTTATATGGAATTAGAATTTTTTATTCACTTCCTCATTTCTATAAGGTTTTTTTTTTTTCAATTAGCCCATGTGTCTAAAAAAGGCAATGTCCCCATGTTATAGGATAACACCTTTTAATCTCTTTTTATTATATATTATATATATTTTAAGAAGCTTCTATAGTGGTAGGCTTCTATACAGCTTTTTCTAAAGCCCTTTAATGTTACTTATGCCTCCCCACACTCCCTCCTCTGCCCTGCTCTCCCATTCCCCACCTCATTAAACCTTCCTAGTCCAATGTTCCCCCTTCCCCTTCATATCGCTGCATTTTAGATGTGCATAGTTCAGTTTGAAAATCCAGAGAGATCAAGAAATTAATAGCTGGCCATGGGTGAGCATGGAAAGGCTTCTTCAGAGGAGTGATAGAATGGAGCTCCCATTTCTTATGTATTATATTATTTCCATGTATAAGTAAAACAATAGTTACATGTAAGGACTCCACCTAACCCATAATCAAAAAGATTTTCAATGTTTTCTTCTAAAAGTTTTATAGTGGTGATCCTTGCAATGAGTTTCATACTCCATTTTGAGTTAATCTTTACAAGGTGTAGGTGTTGCTCTAGTTTCCTCTTTTTTCTTTCATTTCTCATTGTTTTGTATTTACCTATAGAATCCCAATTGACCATGCAGGGTTCACTGTAAAAGCTATCCTTTCTTTAATGAATTGCCTTTGGGTCTATTTATAGCCTCTCCTCTGTTCTTTGATCTGTATGTCTGTACCTTCACCAATTCTACCCTTCATTACTGTAACTGGATGGTAGGTTACAGCACAAGATCAGTGATATCCTCAAATTCACTCCCCTTTTCAATATTCCTTTAGCTTTTTTGTCCCTTTGCCCATTCATAAAAATTTTTGAATTTGCTTGACTATGTCTTCACAAACAAATATGCAGCAATTTTAATAGATGTTGCTTTGCATGTAAATTGATTTTAGGGAAACTGACATTTTATTGTGTTGAGTCTCCAAATCCATGAGTTCACTTTGACTCTATTTATTTAGGACTGACCTGATTTGTTTCAGCAACAATAGTTTTCAACTACAGACCATTTATTTCTTCTATTAGTGTCTTAGTTATTTATCTTATTTCTGTGACAAAATGCCCTGACAAAAGCAGCTTAAGAGAGAAAGGATTTATTTTGGTTCATGGTTCAAGTGCACAGCCTGTATTCATGGAAGTCTCCTGGCAGGAGTTTGAGGCAGCTTGTCACATTACATTCAGTCAGGAAGCAAGAGGAGAGGTGCTCATACTCAACTAGCTTCCTCCTTTTTATGCAGTACAGAACCTCAGCCCATGGATTGGTGCTGCCCACTTTTAGGGTAAGTCTTCCTATGTTGATTAACCTATTCAGAGTGATCCCTCAATGGCAGGGCCAAAGGGATTAGGTTAACTAATCAAGATAATCCCTCACAGCTGTGTCCACAGGCTTGCCTCCTAGGTGATTGATATCCTGTCAAATCCATAATCAGTATTAACCAGCACATCTATGTTTAAAACTAAGTATGTTTTCAGACTCTCATGAATAATACTATTTTTATTTGGGTCTTCCAATTATTCCTTGTGAGTATACAGAAATACAATAAAACTTGTGGAACTTTTTTTTAATCTTGTAGTTTTGCTACCCTCACTGATTACTCTGGGTGAATTTTATTTTTGTCTTGTATATTTTTGGATAGGATCTTTGAGATTTTTAACATGGTCATCCCATCACTGCAAATAGGATAGTTTTATTTTTCCTTTCTAATCCATGTCTTTTGTTTGGGTTCCAGTAAAATGCTGAACTGCAGCTGTGAGAATGGGAATCTTGCACTTTCTTCAGCTATTAAGGGAAAGCAAGTAAGGATGATATTAGCTGTAGGTTAGTTTGCAGAACTGCTTCCTATTCGTGTGTCACTGACAGTTTCTGTCATGAATGGGCTTTCAATTTTTCACATGCTTTCAATTTCAATACTTTAGAGGATGAAATACAATGACTTCTATTCTTAAAATTTTAAATATTTCTATGGTAATTACATCTATTTGCAAATATTGGAGAAGTTCTGAATTCCAAAGTAATCTCCACTGATCATCTTGTATCATTAATTTAATGTACATTTATGATTTGCTAATGTTTTGTTTAAGACTTGGGCTTATGTTCATGAGAGATATTGCTCTTAGTAGCTCTCATTTTTTAAATTCATTTTAGACTGGGTAATGCTGGTTCCATGAATATATTAAGAAATGATATCATGTATTCTATTTGGGGGAAAGAGATTGTACAGAATTGATTTTTAGTTCTTCTTTAAATGTTTTGTAGAACTCACTAGTAAAATAAAATGGACCTGGAATATCTTTCTTTTTGAAGGTTTTGTGGGTTTTGGTTTTTGAGGCATGGTCTCCCAGTAGCCCCAGCTCACCTGGAATTCCTTTTCTCCTTCATTCATTCTCTAATATAATGATTGGAATGCTCCTTATTTTGTGCTCATTATGCTGTAGATTTCTTTCTGAGCATGGAATAAACAAAGCTAATGGGTATGATAAATTTCTGCTTTCACAGAGCCTAAGTTCCTGCTGGGGAGATGAACAATGACATTAAGTAAATGCATGAGCTTTATAATTGATGATAGATGGTACTCATGGTGAAGAAGTAAAAAATAGGGTGCTATGATGGGCTGGTAAATGCTGGGAAATATTCTATCGATGAGACATTTCACCTAGTACAGGAATTTTTGAAAGATGTGTTTGAAAATATTTTGACATGCAACAGCTCCAGAGGGAACAGTAAACACCAGAGATCATGCAAAAATTACTTATTAAGCTTTATCGCAAGCTCCGGTAGCCAGCTTTACTCTTTTGTTGGTTAGGGTTAGTAATCCCTAAAGATGTTAATATCATATTGAAGCTATTTCTGTATCTCCCAGTGTCCCCAGTAGAGTGCTTTATATATAGCAGGTGCTAAGAATATAATGAATCTCAAAATTGAATTATTTTTACTGACTTAAAAACTTGGGTCATATTGGTCATTTTATGTAAAAAATGTTTCATCACTGTTAATGCATTGCCCTGATGGGGCTATTTAATGTTCATAAAAATTGAAGTGCACAGATGTACATTTAGTACCCATAGCGGTCTAAGAATATAGACCAATATAAATGAAATCATTCCTATTTTCCTCGTGTTTTCTATTATTATAATATTAAGTGTTTTATGTTTTTAGTTATTTTTATAAAACTGTTTAACAGTGGAAATAATACCAACCCAATGTTTGTTTTTACAAGAAAAAAGAAATATTTCTTCATTTACGTAGTATTGCTAAGATTTAGTGTTGGAAATCTTTGTTGCTTAGCAGCCTTTAAAATAAATTTGAGTCATTCATTACTGAAAGTTTTTTCCATTGTTTATAATTACAAAGGCAGTACAATATACAATGACATTCCATTTTATACATGGAATTCTTCAGACATTTTTAGTATGGCAATGAGACACTGTACTTTGGAACACAGTTTGGGGGTTTACTATAAAGCTAAATACATCCATACCATATGATCCAAAAATTGCACTTCTTGTTATTATCCAAAGGAGTTGAAAATGTATGCTCATGTGAAAACCTACACATTGATATTTATAGCAACTTTACTTATATTATCCAAACATGGAAGCAGCTAAGATATGCTTCAGCAGGTAAATGGATCGATGATTTCAGCATATCCTACATAGTTTGGTGTTATTCAGTGCTGTAAAGAATAGAAAGACATAGATCTTAAATACAAATTTGCAATTTTAAGAAACCAGTCTTGAAAAACAACATACTATATAGTTCTAGCTAAACAGCATCCTGAAAAAGGAAAACGATCAGGGGTTGCCAGGGTTTGACCAGGGTGGGGTTGGGAAAGGTAGCAGGGTGCAAGAGCAGAGCACAGAGTTTTAGCATTAAAGGCTGAACATATACCCAAATCTGTAGAATACATATTGCCCCAAGCGATCCTAAAATAAGCATGAACTCTGCATGGCTATGATGTGTTCAGGTACATGTATCAGTTGTAAGAAACCCACCCCTCTGGTGGAGAAGATTGAAAATGTGGAGAGCACTTTGCAGGTTGTGGCAAGTGAGTTATGTGAGAAGTCTCTGTAACTTTCTCTTAACTTTGCTGGGCACTAAAACTACTCTAAAAGATTGAATATTTTAGAATATACTGTTTGATTACAAAGAGAGACTCCTGTTGTGTTTTCGTGCTATACTAGGTCAAATAAATCATGTACCAGTACATAACCTTACTTAGAGTATATACTTTACCTGTGAATTTACAATTGCCCCAAATAGCTGTGACTCACACTTTAGGATTCAAATTCAGTCAAACCACGTTCCTTTCACTTGCTTCCTCTCCCAAACCCTCTGAGCCTCAGAGAATTTTCACAGGTCACAAACACAAGCCCTTTGCTTTATTAGGAACAACACACACACACACACACACACACACACACACACACACACACACAAATCCACTACCAAATCAATTAGGAAAAAATTGAATTAAACCATATAAAATTGGTTTCCCCTGCCAGGACTTTTCAGTTTCTTTGATATGCTGTTCTGTGTTCTTATTCTCATTGGAAAAAGGCACAAGTATGATGTTC
>NW_008355271.1:499683-522607 GCF_000622305.1 Nannospalax galili
CACTTTGTTAGCCAATATTCATCTCTCAGATTTCTGTTTAAATGCAATATCCATATTATATTCAGTCCCCTTGACTAATTTGACTGTGAAAATCTCTATAGTCACCTCAAATTCAATGACTCCCACAACAGCTACCACACTGTTCTGAGTTAAAGGCTATGGAATTGTGCTTCCTGGCTTGGTTTCCAGCATCTACCATTTCACAGTTGTTAAGACCTGACAAGACACTTTTCCTCTCTGCACATTGCTGTTTGGGAATAACAATGGTGTCTGTATGATTACCAAATAAACACTTTTGAGATGAAACTAAGTTTGATCCAGATCCAATAGTGCTTTGACTTGCAAAAAGTCATGTTCTGGTCCTTCTTTTACAAAGTAGACTTGCTGGTTTTGCTATTATAATAAATACTTTAAAAATCAGCATTTCACTTTATTGTGCAGCAAATTCTAATGAATGTAAGTCTTTCTAAGTTCCTGACTTCAGTTTGCTAAATTCGCGGATGTTTTTAGATTTATACTCATGATTAAACATTTTTCAGAGCCCTATTTTCAGTCAGCTGCATTGCTGTTTCCTACAGATGGCATTCTGTACCACTTAGAGCCAGCACAGAAAGGGAGAGGAAACAAAGGCCATGACATTTTACACTGAATGCCAACTCCCTTGTCATTAGTAAACAGAGGTTCTTTTTGTTAATTTCTGTACCCAGAAATTATGACCTCTGCCTTCTTCCTCACTGATGGCTCACATTGCTTGTTTAGTTCCTTCCTGAGCATTCATCCTTTTTTATTTTTACCTTTTCATTTACAAATTACTCTTATTTAGAAAGGAAAATAATGTATGCCTTCATTTTTATTGACATTGATAATAATTATCTAGCAAAAAGCCAAGATGGCTCGGTATTCCCAGCCCCAATACCACACTCATAAAAGTGTTTTCCTCATGCACTAGGCTCCACATGGCAGCCTCCTCTTTTTTGGGATTTCCTTCTTCTCTCTCTCTTCCATTAAATTACTAAAGAAGTTGAAGCGAAGGGAGATATTTTAGAAAATTGGCAAGTTCTTAATTCTTAAGTTGATTTTAGCACTTATTTTCCGATTATGACCATTCATGACTAGAGGGACTATCAAGTTATATCTATTTCTCAGGCACCTACTCAAGACCCTACACTTCACACAAATATAGTGAGTCTCTGTTATTTATGGATGTTAGACTTTGCCAGTTAACCCACTTTCTGACTCCAGAACAACCTCTCAGCATTTTCAGACATTTTATATGCAGAATGGGGAACTATCTACCACACACTCCCATACAGCTTGCTGTGAGAGGCTTTGCTTAGCTTTATGTTTTCAGTTCTCTTCTATAAACAGGTATGTCAACTTCCACTCAGTGTCACATTCTCCTCAACTTTATACTCTGTTTCTTTTTAACATGCACCCGAGCATAGGGCTGAAGCGCTGTCTAATGTTCCCGAGCAGAACAAGACTATGGAAATAGAAGCTTAGATACACATGGTCAGACAGATGTGCTGTGCTTCCGGCCTGGTGTTCAGTGTTGATGAGTCAACAGCACATGCTAAATGCCCTTAGGAGGAAACACACATGGACTGAAGACATGGCTCGGTGGTTCAGAGTGCTTGCTGCTCTTTCACAGGAGTTCGGTTCCCAGCACCTACATTGGGCAGCTCACGACCTCCTATAGCTCTGGCTCCAGCAGAACTTATACTCTTTTCTGGCCTCTCCAGGCACCCACATACAGACACACAAACACACATAGAAAAAATTAAAAATAGGTAAATGAAATCTTTTAAAAGGGAAGGCATACAAAGAAGACTAGGCGTATACTGATTGACACGTTCACAAAAGCACTTTGGTAAACAGTCCTTAGGTCTCTAGCCCTTTATTTCCCCTGGAAGCACTGGTTCAGTATTTACTTGTTCAGTATTCAAGATCATTTCACAGAGCTACCGTGAAAAATGAGAATTAATTGTACTTTGTTGTCAACTCTTAATTTTTGGAAATGAGAAGCTACAGAGGTAAAAACACTTTTAAAATACTGTATTAACTTCAACAATTTAATGAACTTTTAAGGGGATTGAATAGCTCCACTAAACTGATGAATCTAGCCAATAATAATGAAGCCTGATTATTATTCTATAGCAATAGGTTATCGAGATATCTAGTCAGTTCTATGAATCTCATATTTGTCAAAAAAAGTTAACAATGCTACAAGTTATGTGCTCTTAAGCATACTACATCTATCTCAATATCTTGTATTCGAATTAGTTTTCTGAAAGTTGTCCATAGAGTTTGAGATCCTATTGTCATAAAGTGTAGAATTATAGGAGACCTGACATGATGGCTCTGCAATCCTAGTACTCTGGAGTCTGAGACTGGAGAATTGAAACAAATTTGAGACCAGTCAGAGAAAGATATTACTTCCAAAAACAAATAAGAAGAAGGGCCAGACCTGACTGAGTGCCATAACACAGAGAGGAGCTGGAAGTGTGGAGGGAGCTGGAGTTGACTGAGACAAAAGTGACAAGAACCAAAGTGTACCATTCACTTTGTAACTCTCAATATTAACATTAAATGGTTTCAATTCCCCTATTAAAAGACATTGAGTAAGACCCCTCTACTAGTTAAGGATTCTGTATGTTAATTTGGATGGGGATCATTTCATGGGGTCCCTCGAGATGAATGACTACAGGCAACTAATGGATGCTGAGGGACAGACAATCAGTTTTCTCCAGGGACTGGCTCCCCAGAGGGTAGCCCTCAACATGTATAACACATGTAAACATGAGCAACACTTAATGGATTCAGTGATTATATATATCATAGTAATGAACAAGAAATAGTGAGGGACAGGAGGGAACATGGGAAAAATTGGAAGGGAACTAGGAGGGGTGAAAATAGTGCAAGAACAATACTCATGCTTGAAATTTTCAATAAATAAGCAAAAAGTAATAAAAATAAAATCAAATAATCAGAAAAAAGACATGGACTAAGCAGGGCAAGGTAGTATATAACTGTAATCCCAGCACTCAGAAGGCAGAGGCAGGTGGATCTCTGTGAAATCCAGACCAGCCTGGTCTACATGGAGATTTTCAGGCCAGCTAGGGCTACAGGAAGACCCTGTCTCAAAAAGCAAAAAAGCCCAAACAAACAAATAAACAAAACATGGAGTAGCAGATTAGATTAGAATACAAGGTCTTTCTTTTTGTTGCCTCTAAGAAACACACTTGCCAATAAAGATAAACACTACCATAAAGCAAAGTGATTTTAAAAATGTTTTCCAAGCAAATAGAACCAAGAAACAAGCAGCCATTGCTATTCTAATATCTGACAAAATAAAATTCAAACTGAATCTGGTCATTAGGAAAAAAGTCACATCATTTTGATCAAGGGAACAATCCATAAGAGGACATTATAATTTTATATATGTACAGACTAACACAGTCTCACAGCTTCATAAAGTCTCACACAACTTCATAAAACAAATGTTATTGGATATTAAGACACAGATTACGGCCAATAGAGGGTGACTTCAATACCCCACTCTCACCATTAGACAGAAGGAAAGCAGACAAACACTGGAGTTAAATGGCATCATAAATCAAATGGACCAAACAGACATTTGCAGGTCATGCACCCAAACACTAAAAAATATATGTTCTTTCTTGAGTCAAGCATGGTGGTCCACATCTTTAATCCCAGCACTCAGGAGACACAGGCAGATGGGTCTCTGCGACACGGAGGCCAGTGAGGTCTACATAGTGAGCTCCGGGCTTGCTGGGGCTACAGGGAGACCCTGTCTCAAAACAGACAGTAAAAAAAAAGAATATATGTTCTCAGCAGCTCATAGAACGTTCCCTAAAAATCATATATTGGGCCACAAAACAATTGTCAACAAATCCAAGAAAACTGAAATATTCCATCTGATCGTAATGCAACAAAAGTGGAAATCGACAGCGAGCGAAGCCAACGGAACCTGCACTAACACCTGGTTATTGAACAACACAGTCTTACATGATGAATGAGCCATTGAAGAAATTATTAAGGAAATTCGAAATTTCTAAATTGAATGAAAATTAAAACAACATACTGAAACTTATGGGCTTCAATGAAAGCTGTCCTAAACTAAAAGTTTATAAGTGCCTACGTTTTAAAAAAATCAAAGATATAGCCAGGCATGGTGGTACATGCCTTCAATCCCAGCACTCAGGAGGCAGAGGCAGACAGAGCTCTGAAAATAAGGGCAGCTGGTCCTCAAAGTGAGTTCCGGGCCAACCAGGGCTAGAGAGAAACCCTGTCTCAGAAAACCAAAAAGAAGGGCTGGAGAGCAGTGCTTAAGAACACTTGCTACTCTTGCTGAGGACCCAAGTTTGGTTCCCAGGACCCACATAGTGGCTAACAACTATCTGGAACTCCAGTTCTAGGGGCTCCGATGCCCTCTTCTGACCTTTATGGCATTGTACAACATGGGTGCGCTTACATTCATGCAGACAATATACTCATACACATAAAATAATAATAACAAATAAAATATTTTAGAAGAAAAATATCAAAGATTGGTCAAACAACCCAATTATTCATCTTAAAACACTGGAAAACAAGACCATGGGAAGAATTAATGAAACAGAGATGCTAGAAAGAAAACTGACACAATCAATGAAACAAATACTTTTTCCGAAAGATAAAGTTTGAAATGTCCTATGACAGATTAATGAGAAGAAATAATGAGATCCAAATAAAATTAGAAATGAAAAGACAGAATGCAACAGGTTCCAATAAAATCTAGGAAATTATGAGGGCATTCCTTAAAATAGTATATTCTACTAAACTGGAAAATCTAAAAGAAATAGGAAAGTGTCTAACAAAATTAAACAAAGATGAGATAAATAATTTAAGCACATCTATAACAAGCAAGGAGATCAAAGTAGTAACTGAAGATGTCCCCACTATAAGATGACCCAGTCCAGCATACTTGTCTATAAATACAAGGATCCATATTTAGCAAATAGTAAGAAATTACATCTGTGTGTGGATGTGACAGAGGTAGGGCTTTCTCTAGGATCTATGACCTCTCCAGCCATGTATATTTGGCTGTGTTTTCACTGCCACACATGAATTCCCTCCCATTGAGTAGGCTTTAAGTTCAATTAGATAGCTGTTAATTTTTCTCAAGATAAAAATGCAACTGCAGCACCAATGTAGTATCCTGTGCCAGTCATTGTTGTAGTTATTAGGCTAAGTCTGGGGCTGGACCACTGATTGATTTTCCCCATTAGCAACTTGCATAGTGTCCTCCATAAGTATTCTTTTGTAACAGACAGAGATTAATACAGAGTTCCACAATTGGTAACAAGCAGTGAATAAGTGTCTGTGATTGCCCAATCCTAAGTGACACATCTACAATGGAACCTCTACACCCAAGGTTCATGTAATACAGTGGAACAAAGTATAGAGAGAGCACTAATGCATCTCTCAACTCTCATCAGTGAAGCTTCCTCATGCAACAGAGGGCTATGAACACAGAAGGCCACAACTGGCCAAAGTGTAGAGAATGAGACTGCAGAGTGTGTGTCCCTAGATAGGACTCCTATATTAAACCTCACCCACCCAGGGCTTAGGGACCATTGCAGAAGGGGGAGTGACACATCTACAATGGAACCTCTACACCCAAGGTTCATGTAATACAGTGGAACAAAGTATAGAGAGAGCACTAATGCATCTCTCAACTCTCATCAGTGAAGCTTCCTCATGCAACAGAGGGAGATGACCACAAAAGGCCAAAGTGTAGAGAAAAAGAGACTGCACACTGGAGGTCCCTGGACAAGGCTTTCAAACTTCACCAGCCCAGGGCTCAAGGAAAACTGAGGAAGAAGGGATGGAAAGATTGTAAGAGTCAGGAGTTGAGGTGCATGACTATAAGGAAATAGAGTCGTTCAGGCTCCTGGTATCTTGCTCATATGAACTTACAGAAATGGTGATACATTCACCAGACCCATGCAAATTCAGACAAAAACCAGCATAAAACTGGAGAAATGAGCAGGAGGCCACAACTTTGGCAAGGAGCTATTGGCAGCTAATCACTGCTGGGTGAAAGAGAGTTGATCTTCTTTAAGGGAGTGATGCTAGACAAGTTGAACAGGTTCCAGGGAATGAACTCACGCCAAGAGACATCTGGGGACATAAATTGACTCCATAGGCCTTAATATATATGGCAAAAATGCATGAAGTCCTGTGGGCAGATATGGGGGGGTGAAAACAGGGAAGGGATTAAATATGAGTAAGATGTATGGAATACACAAACATCCAATAAAAAATGTAATTTTTAAAAATGACCTGGTTCAGATGGAGTCAGCACTTAATTCTACTAGACTAGATCTTCAAAGAAGAACTAACATCAGTAATCTCATATTACTACATGAAGTGGAAAATGAAAGAATGCTTCAAACTCTAGATAAAGGCCCCAAATAAAATGTTGGACCAATTTTCCTGACTAATATAAACACAAAAATTCTCAGTAAAATACTGGCAAGCCAAATTCAAGAGCACATCAAAAGATCATGGCTGGAGAGATGGCTCAGTGGTTAAGATCACTGACTGTTCTTTCAGAGGACCTGGGTTTAGTTCCCAGCACCCACATAGCAAATGATGACAGCCCTTAACTCCAGTTCCAGGGTATAGGACACCCTTTCCTGGCTTCCACAGGCATTGCACAACACAGATGCATTTACACACATGCAAACAAAACACTTGTACACAAAATAAAGAATCAATACATCAAACATTTAAAGATCTTTCATCATGATCTAGTTGGCCATATTATAAAAATGCAGATATGTTTCAATATGCATAAACAATAAATGAAATGAAGGACACAAATCACATGATTATCTTGCTAGATGCAGAAAAGACCTTTGACAAAATCCAACAGCATTTCATGATAAAGACCCCGGAGGGACTAAAGAGGGAGGAAGCATACTCAATACATAATAAAGTTCTGGGAAATAACCGAGAACTCTGACAATAGCCTGTGTTATTTTAGGAGTCTCTTGGACTACTCTTGATCTTTTAAAAAATGTTCTTATATCGTTATTGAATTTCTCTTTCATATTATGCACTGGCTTTACTATTTCATTTAGTAGTTTATTCGTATTTCTCTTTGAATTCATTAGGATTATATCTGTGTCATCTGATCACATCCAACATTCTTATTATCAGCTGTTGAATTATTTGTCTGGGGTTTCATCTAATTCACTCTCACTGAAATCCATTGCCATAAAATAGGACATTTTTATGATCTTTTAATGCCTTTACGTTTTACATTTCTCATGTTACTATAGGAACTGTACATCTGGGTTTAGGGTGTTCGTTCGGTTTTCTTTTTAATCACTCACGGTTTTTTCCTGATGAAATATTTTCAATGTTCACATGTTCTTCCTTATGAACTAATTATGTAGTTTAATAGCTAATCCCACTGTGTACCTGTTAAAGACACTGGGCATGACTGCCACATCACTCCAAAAATAGAATATTTACTACAGAAACAACCACAATTTATACACAGGTCTTCCATAAAATATAGTAATGGTTAATTGAAAAGAATTGCCTCTTCAACTCCACTAACTTTTGTGGGATAAAGGAATAAGGGTAACAGGGTGTAGATCAGAACATTAGTTGATAAAGGTGGGTATAGAAACCAAAAACCTGAATAAGTCTACAAGTGAGTATAAAAGCTGCCCCTCAGTTTTAACCTGTGCCTCTAGGTTAAAACTGTGCAACCAGATTGATTAGTATGCTGTGTCTTAGTGACTTCTGAATTTGTTGCTTTTTGGGTTGAATTTCTGCTCAAGTATCAAAGGAAGCCAGCCATACCTTAGGAGTTCCCTGACCTTCAGCATGGAGTGTAACTTCAGAGTACTTTCTTCCAGTCTAGAACCTGCCTTTAGGGTATGCTGTATGGTCCCACTTTCCCTGCACGGATTTGATTGCCCAAGCCTCCACTATAACAAATGTCAAGTTTGCACTGTACAGCTCTATTGTGGCAGGAACCCAGCAGAACAAAGAAAATGGAGCACAGAATTATCTGTGCCTGACTGCATGTACACAGTTCTCTCAGCCAGGAACATGTAGCACAGGGCACCTAATCAGTCTCTGTGTGTTGCCATACATGGGAGACAAACAGGCTGAGCTATACAGAGAAACTAACAAAGGATATAAAAGGCCTGGTCTTTCTCTGAGGCTCTCTCTTTAGGGTATGAACTCACAGAGCCAGGTGCTAGCATAATAAACTGCTTCTTGGAGAAAAGAAATGTCTTGGTGTCTCATCCTCTACACACAGCACCTGCAAAATGATACCTCATTTTAGCAGGGCTCAGGCTCCCTGGTCTTAACTTGAGCATGCTCCCTCCACCAAGTTTCAGTTCAGATCAGTTTACCTGGGCTATTCGAGGTTTCAGGGGTTCTCAGTGTTTATGTTTTTAGTATGTAGTAGGGGTTTTGGAGTTTGGAGGAGTGGTTGTACATGCTTGTACATTTTTTATTGGAGTAGCTACATTGAAGGATTTTTCTTCAGACCTGCTGTTTCCTTTCCCCAACATAATAGGTAGCAATGCAGTGATGTGGTCCAGCAGCACTGGGTGGCTTCCCAGAATCTGCATCAGGCATCTTGTTCATCTGTGACCTAAAATTTTTTCTTCCTGTTTTTGTTTCTAGAAGTTTTCCTTTCTTTTGTTTAGAGACTGTTGTGTAGCAATTTCCTCTAAGATTAAAATCTTGCATTTTTGGAGAAAAAAAATCTTTAAGACACAGGGTGTTCTAAGGGGTAGTAAAACATTCCATCCTAAAGGGGGTGGTTCCTTAAGTTCAGGAAATAAACAACACAATAGGTTTAGGAAGTCCCTAAAACTGACCAGATTCACTAGCCACCCCCCTTTGCCATATATAAGTCAACAGGACTGCTGAGATATACTTTCAGACAAGCTGAGCTGCCTGGAAGAAACAGAAACCAGCCCAGCTGCCTAGAAGAGGCAAGAAGTTCAGACCAACTGAGCTAGGGGTAAAGGACATTCTCCAACTATTAGCTGCCTGCAGGTTGTGCAGTGCCCTCCGGGTTTCCAACTTTTGTGAGATATCACCCATGTGGAGTGGCCTTTAGAGATGCAGCTGTCTTTGAGTCGTTTCTGCTCCTGTAAGTGACCCCTCATCCATATGCCTCTGAATAACCCAAAAACCTTATTGACTCATCAAGTTGGACTTTGGTGATATCCTTGCTTTGGGCTGTCATCAGTTCCCTATCTGGGGTATGTAGATGGCTGTTAGTATCTCCCCAGGAATAGTATCACAGAACAGAGATCCAGAACAGCAACTGAGGGAATGTTCTTCCCTTGGGCTTTGTTCAGTGATCTAGGTTACATTCTGCTAGGGGTAGTTTGTTGCTCGTCTTGCTCTCCATGCAGTTTACCTCCTTTTAAACTGTAGAGTGGATGTTTTCTTCCAGATTTGTGAGGACATGGGCTGGAACTGATATTTCCCACTTTGCCATTTCCCAGGATTTCAAACTCTGAAAAATATCTGATTTTAAGTCTCCATTTGTAAATTTGAGCTTGCTGAGAAGAAAAATATTAAACACAGCACAGCATACATCGAGGGATTTTCGTCCACCCCATTTTCCAACCATGAAGTATTTCAGGTCTCCAACAGGTCATAACAAGTAAGACATAATACGTGAGGACAGCAGACAGGTGCCAAGCCACTGTCTGTAGAGACAATTTTTCAGAGGAGAAAACAGAAATAGAGCTTGCTAAAAGGTTTCCAGGCCTGCAGATCTGAAGAGTTTGGTTGGACTTTGGCTCTTGCAGAACAGAAATTACTGGATAATATTTAAAAGCAAAATGAAAGCTTTAAATAACATTTCACATGGAAACAGCTTCTGGGTGTTCAGGAAGGATGTTTAAAATCTTTGCCAAATGGTAAATCACAAATCAAATGAAAAATGGAACCAAGGGTAAAAGTGCAATGGCAATAGATTGTTTAGGGGAAAGTAAGTTTGCTCTGAGTCAGTCAGACTTCTGTCCTCCCAAGTAAAGCCTTTTATATCCCACAGCCATAAATCAGGGCTTTCCCTCTTTTTAAAAACAGTCTACTAAAACTCATGCTCCAAATAACTATATGCTGCTGAGTGCAGAAGTAAAGCACTGTCAGCTATTAGAATGAAACATGTGAGTTCCCCTGTTACATGCGACTTGCCTGTCATTTTACCTCATCATCAGCTGCCTACTAAAAACAAAAGTTCACAGCTGAAGTGAACTTTTTCGTATTGACAGAAGCACGCCTGTTCTAACTCTTTCTCAAATAAATCATATTTATCTTTGAAGGTATAGATAATTAGAGTTGGAGGCATCCTTAAAACCATGTCCATGCTGTTTTTATCATTAATCATTTCTAGATGCAAAAAAATGAGTTGAGTTAGAAGAAAGTTCATTAAATTTATTTTAAAATAACTTAAGAAATAAATTTGGTTTCCTCCTGTTTTGCTCACTTGTGCGGAACACTTGGAGAGTTGAGCCTCTGGCCTCATTCTGGCTTCCATGGGGAGGAGGGTGACTGGAGAGTCCCTGGACTATCAATAATCTCCATGTTCCTACCTAGCTGTTCCATGTCTTCAAGCAGCCAATTCCACTATTATCACTATTATAAGAGATGGCTCATGATGTACGATCTCCTTGCTTCAGCTGTCTCTTCTGCAGTCTTTGCTGCTGACATGACCGATCCATCCTGGGCTCCTGCCCTCCCAGAAAACTTCTTAAGTGGTGTGGCTTTTATTTGTCTTAATTACAGTCATTTGGTCCTGGAATTATTTCAGTCATCCAGCGGAAGTAACCATGGTATCCTACAGACAGAATGTGTCTCCTTAAATTGCATATGTTGAAGTCCCTTAACTCTTAATGATATTTGCAAGTAGAAACTGGAGAGATACATCAGGTCCTGATAAGGTCTTAAAAGGTGCTCCCACCTCCTTTGCTTCCTGTCATGTGAAGACTTAGCAAAAAGGCAGGCACCTCCAGAATACAGCCCTGATTTGGATCAAAATCTGCGAGTACCTTGATCTTGAACTTTTGACCTCCAGAATTGTGAGAAACAAAACCCTATTATTTCAGTGACACGTGCTATATCCCTTGGTGTCATTTCAAAGCTTTTCCTCTCACCCACTTTGGGTTCTCTGAATATATCTGGTAGCCTCAGGCTTGAACTTAAGGAATAGCCCTTGTTCTTTCGATGTCTATTGAGTAAGGTTGGGCGATCAGCCTCCAGGTCACTGTTTTTATTCACCAAACACCTCTAATCTGGGATGCCTGTCAGACACGAACGTACATGATACACAAAGCAAAAGGATTGCTATAGACCTAAAATCACTATTTACATTAGCATGGAATATAATAGAATCAAAGAGATAAAGCTGAGCTCTAACATAAAAATAAAAATCTTTGTTCATTTGCTGAGGAGACTGAGTCTTAAAAGATAAATAGCTTCAGGCAGAGTAGAAATGGACACGTGCCAATCTTATGTAATACCTTAAATTACAATTTTTATTGAAGAAAATGTCAAGTAAAAGGGCAAATATAAATCTTTTAAGTTATGCATCTGTATGCCCTGTTTTTTAGTAAAGCTTTGGAAATGTGCATTTTCACCATGTCTGCCTCATTCTTTGTCCCAGGCTGAGTTTATACCATGACAAATAAAGCCCAAATAGTAACCATAGCTTCTTGCTCATTTACTTTAAATTGCCATCTCCTAAACCAAAAATCTTCTACATCAAATGAAGTAAAAATTAGAGAGGCATGCTTATTAAGACTTTGAGAATAGAGAGATAAACACGGCAGTTCATGCTTTAAGCAAAATACGACCAATTTGGAGAAACTGACATTTGCACAAGACTGTGAGCAGGAACTGTGCCAGGATCCTTTCTAAGATGCTGTAATCAGAGACCAAAGTCTTGCAATCAAACAGAAAAAAAGAGATAATTGATTTTGGAAGGAATAAGGAGAATCTCATGTAAGAGAACTCAAATGGTGAGCAATATTGAAACATATTGATACAGAAAAATAGTAATTAGATAGATGATGATAGATAATAGATAGATAGATAGATAGATAGATAGATAGAAGATGACAGATAGATGATAGATGATATAGATAGATAATAGATGATAGATAATCGATAGATGATAGCGATAGATGATAGATAGATGATAGATGATAGATGATGATAGAAGATAGATAGATAGGTAGATGATAGATAGATAGATAGATAGATAGATAGATAGATAGATAGATAGATAGATAGATAGATAGAATATAAAGGAACTTCTATGAGCAAGAATGTACAGAGAGCTGGGTAAAAGGCAGGCCTTCTGCAGTGAATACTGGGGAAGATAATGGAGGACAGACAGGGTAGTGATGAGCCAGAACACTGGGGAAGCAGGTCAAAGCCAGATAGTCCATACAGGCTTATATTTGCATACTAAAGAATTTAATTTAGTAGACATAAGAGAGTAAAAAGCATGATCCTTGGGAGAGAAATGGTCAGGCCTCTATTAATTACAAAATTATAGCATTATGTATAATTATTATAGCAAATGTATAATAATAAATTTCCAGATATTCTTCTTCTTAGTCTTCATTTAGGCATTCAGAACAGGTCTCATTCACTTTATCACTGGTTATTGGTGAACTATTATCACCAGAGTGATCTTTACATTGTGACTTTCTTAATCTTTTCAAAATGTGCTGATGTGTTCACTTGTTGGCTTTCCAAGATCCTGGCTGTGGTTCCAGATCTCATTTAACAGCTCCTTGGCTTCCCATCTCTATTCATCCATCACATGCTTAAAGTCCATCCAAAACTCTGCAGCACATTTCACTTTTTCCATTTCTTATAATCCTCATATTACATTGGCCTCTTGTATACCTGAAAATAAGATTCAAGTAATTTCTGTTCAGATGCTTCAAGCACGTCATACTTTGTGCTTACTGAGTACCCTCCAAGGCCAGGTTACACTCATCTTCTTGCAAATGAGTTTAGGTAGCTCTCTTTGTCACCAATCAGTTTGGCTACGAGAATGTGACAAGAATGATCCAGGAATTATCTATGATGTTGGGTTGAAGAATAGCAGGCTGGGGGCTGAGGAGATGGCCCATAGAGTAAGAACCCTTGTTGTAAAAAATCAAAGAACTTGAGCTGAAATTCCCAGCACCCACATAAAGCCAAACATGGCTACATGTTCTTGTAATCCCAGAATTGAAGGATAGAGACAGGTAGATCCTGGGCGATCACTGGCCAGCCAGCCTAGTCTAACCAGAAAGTTTCAGGTTCAGTAAGAGATCTTATCTCAAAAAACAAGGAGAGTGATAGAGGAAGACACTCAACATCTGCCTCTGCCTCTGCACACACATACACACACACACACACACACACACAATACAGAGAGGGAGAGAGAGAGAGAGAGAGAGAGAGAGAGAGAGAGAGAGAGAGAGAAGAGCAGGGCTTTAATTAATCTAATGTGTTATTTGTAAAACTGACTTCCATATTGCCTGCCTCCTGCACACAACTTTTCATTACCATTAAGCCACCTCATTCAAGTACTTCACATTATAATGGTAGCTGCTAAAATTAGTAAAATGTTTGAATTTTATGGAAAGATAGGATTTTAGTGAAATGTATAAATCTTGTTTTGTTAGATAAATCCTTATTTTCACAGGTAAACTCCATTTGAAACATATCTGTGACTCTTCCTTCCTCTTGTATGCCCCCAGTATCTCTCTCTCTCCACTCATAATTTTCTTCCCTATTTTTTTCTCCTCTGTGTATTTCTCCCAAATACTCACGCAGCAACACTTCATTCTATAGTTTTAAGATCAGAAAGGCATCGTGTGGGAAATTAATTCGTTTTTAGAGATGAAGAAACTGCGATGCAGGAAAGCCACATTTTAGATATAGATGTGAAGATAATTACCAATCTAACAGAAACCCAGAGCTCTCAGCTGAAAAAGTTATAACCCCAATTTAAATTAGTTTGAAAGAGACCATGGGTCTTTGTTCTGATTTGGAAGTAATCTTGGCTTCTGGCTAAGAAATCAATTACATCACATCAATTAACTCAAGGGCAGAAAAGTCTATCCAAGCCCTGGCTGACCCAGTACTTAGAAGACATCAGCTTTGGCTAGAGGAGTCTTTTATGTAAGTGAGCTAGCCTCAATAACCACTGTGGAACCCTACATTTTGCTTCAATCATCCTGCCTAAATTCATGCTTCAGCAAATTCATGAGATATGCTAGTTTTCTGCACCAAAAGACATATTTTCATTCAGTTTATAAATGTTAGTTTGTCTGCTTATATAATGCTGTAACAGGGCCGGAGTTGGGGCTCAGTGGTAGCATTCCATTGAGTGCAATGCTCTAGCTTTGATCCTCAGAACCATAAAAAACTCATGGAATGATAAAATGCACAAATTGGTCATTTTTCCTCAGCAAGTTAGTATCATTTTTATACAGTTATTTTCGATATCTTTATAGGTATTTCCTTAATTTCTGAACATTACAGAAATGACTTTCAAGACTATTGTCATATGCAGTAAAAAAAAAAAAAGGATAGGAAGTGGGGGGGGCTAGGAATGTGGAAGTAGATCTGGGAGGAAATGGAGTGAATACAATTACAGTATATTATATGAGATTCTCAGAGAACTTTTGAATAAAAATATTATTCTAAAAATCGAAGCAATGTTTTCAAGTTCTTTAATTTACAACCAGTTCTTAAGACCAACTTATTGTGCTAAAATATTCAGCATCTTTACTGCAGATAATAAGTGGTATTTAACACTTTGAAACCCATTTGTGGGTTGCTCTTAATGCTAATTAGATAAACTTGAAATATATTACATAGTTTTTGAAAAGAAAGCAAATGCCTATATATTTTTCCAAAAGGCTTCTCATCCCCCAGCCAGGAAGGAATTCTAGATGAAAGTATCATTCAAATGGATTCATCCCAAAATTACAAGAAAAGTGAACCATTCTATAACTGTGAACACACTGCCTTTTCACCAGAAATGTCTATTTTATCTTTGTACTTTCAGAGCAAAAATTAAATCTTGTATATACATAAGCAAATTGTACTTGGAAAATTTATATGAAGAGAATATTCTTTGTGGTGACTACAAGTTTCTTTATATATCTATGAATGAATTATATTTTCATGATTTATTTTTTATTCAAAAATTTTATTGGGTTGGAGAGATGGCTCAGTGGTTAAGATCACAGGTGTCTATCTTGCTGAGGGCCCAGGACCAGTTCCCAACACCCGCATGGCGATGAATAACCATCCTTAACTCCAGTTCCAGGGGATTCAACATCCTTTTCTAGGCTCTGTGGGCATTGTATGACAGGGGTGTACACACACACACACACACACACACACATATGCAGGCAAAACACATACACAAAATAAAATATATATAAATGGAGTTTAAAAACTTATTGAACAAGTTCTATGTGTCAAGCACCATAGAGTTGACTTTAGAGAGTAACTTTCTGCTCCTATGAATTTGACATCCAAGAAGAAGGTAGCAGATCACTAGGATATTTCAGAAGAAAATAGAAGAGATGATAGAATAGTGAGAGTGGGGGCCAGATTATGCTTGATTAGGACAGTCAGAAAAGCTTTTACATAGTGTAGATACAATAGTTGACCTGAGATTTGAAGCAGGCAGCCATGGAATAATCAGTGGACAGAATCTGTACAGGCGGGCACAGGTGTGCAAGGCAGGCAGCAGGAATGACCTTGCAGTACTTCTGTGTTGAATTCAAGAAGAGGACAGGTAATTTGTTAGACATTTTCCCATCATGCAGTGGTGTCTTTTTGCCTGCCCCTTAAGACTGGACTGCCTTGTAAGTGCTTATAAGATATACTAGAGGTGAGGTTGGGTTAATTTGATAATCTTTTATAGAACTCAAGTCTTATAGACCATAGCAGTCATACAACCTTCATTTCCCTTTTGTAAAGGCCCTTGAAAAGGGTCTCTCTTAATTGCCCTTTCATTGCTATGACAGAACACCTGAGGTAAGCAGCTTAAAAGAGTAATGACTTATTTTGACCTAAAGTTTCAGTCAAGGATCATTTGACCCTATCAACGTGAAACTATGATGTGACAGAACATCATAGTGGAGGTGGTGGATGAAAGCAGAGCCTTTGGATGGGGGAAGGAGGGAGGGGGAGTGAGAGACAGACAGAGCAAGACAGAGAGAGAGAGAGAGAGAGAGAGAGAGAGAGAGAGAGAAAGACTTGCTAACCTGGTGTGGACAGCCTTTCTCTGATTCTTTGCTTCCATCTGTGCCCCAGCCTACTGGATGCTGCTGCTCATTTTCAGGGTGGGTCTTTCACACAAAGTTGCCCTCCCATCTCTCTCTCTCTCTCTCTCTCTCTCTCTCTCTCTCTCTCACACACACACACACACACACACACACACACACATAAGGACTGGCTCAATATATGAAGTAGAGACCAAGAAACATACTTGGAGTCAACCTCCCAACTCCTCACAAGCACACGTGCATGCACATCTACATAGGTGCATCCCACACACATTTGACACACACACACACACACACACACACACACATGCACACACTGCTAAACTTTTCAGTCTCTGCAGTGGTTCTCAGTCCAATCAGGCTGACAATCACCGAGCCTGAAACTACAGGAGAGGGAGACAGTCTCCACTGGGCACTGCCTTCCTGCCAACCTATGCCAGCCTACTCAGAGCTCCAGGCACATGATGAGAAAGCTGTAGTCTCATGGTCATTTGAGTAAGTCATGTAGCACAGAATCACAGCTTTTTTGGAAATTTTTACTTGTAAACTTAAGAAAAAGTTGTCATTTTAAGTAACTACATTTTGTAGAAATGCGTGATGCAGCAAAGGATTGTGGAATCCTTGCCTGATAGTGTGGTGTGGTGGAGCTCAAGGAACACAGGGGACCTGGTCCTGAATGGAGCCATCTTTTATTCTGGGTGCACATTAATGGCATGAAAGAGGAGAGATGCAGTGGTGACCTGGAGTGCACATTTTTAAATACATCCTCTGCCTCTGTGAAAATACTTTTAGGGAGAAAATAATCATCAAGAATAGTGATTATCTCATGAAATTCTTACAACATTTAAGCAACAAACTTTCTTTTTGAGACAGGGTCTGTCTGTAGCTCCAGCTGGTCCAGGCTAGCCATGATCTCACAGAGATCCACCTGCCTCTGCCTCCCTCCTGAGTGCTGCAATTAGAGGCATGTGCCACCATGCCTGGCACCAGGATCCATTTTTATCTACTTCTGTCTGTTTTGTTGTTGTTGACAGGATCCTGCTTTGTGGCCCAGGTGTTTCTCAAACTTCCTTGCTGCCCACGTTGGCCCCAGACTCACAGTCTTCCTGCCTCAGTCTCCCAAGTGCTGGAACTGAAACCCTGCACCACCAAACATAAGCTACTCTTGTCTTTATTTGACAAATTAACATACTGGGTATAAAAAACTTACATAATTTGCACAGGCATTAAGATGTGAACATGGAAAGGTGGTTGAGCAGTGAAGTAGAAGACAGCATGAGAAGAAGGCTTAAGAGGGTCGCTAGGGGCCACCGGTGCACCGAGAACATGCCATGTGCTGGTGAATGAACTCTCCCTGAGTAAAACAAAGATGAGAGGAAGAATATGGGGAAAAGAGGAGCATAGCTTTTCCAAGGGTTTTGTTTGTTTGTTTGTTGTATAAAGAAGTACGGTGATAATAGATGACAAAAAGATTCAATTTTGATAAAAGAAGAGAATTTTTTTGCAAAATTCTATTGAATTTTTGTGTATTTCATAGAGAACATCTTAATTATCTATATACTTCCTTCCCCACTGGCACCCTCCCATAGACCCTCCTCTACCACTGGATTTCATGCATGCTGTCATTTGTGTTAAGGCCTATTGTGTCGTGTCAAGTTAGTGTCCCCAGATGTCCCTCTGTGCAAGCACATTCACTGAGGTCTAGTCAGCCTATCTAGAGTCCCTCTCTTTAATATCAGCTTCTTCTCACCCAACAGTAATCAGCTGCCAATAATTCTGTGACCAAGACTGGGGCCTGCTGTCCGTTTCCACAGCTCTGTGCTGGGTTTTTGCCCACTTGAGTTTGCATGGGTCTTGTGTATGCTGATGCTATTGCTGTAGGTGAGGAGGTACATGACCATATGGAGATAGAGTCTTACACGGTCCTGCGACCTTGCTCGGATGAATGTACAGAAGAGAATTTCTATACTACTATGTTTTTATATTATTTGAACCTACAATACAAAAGAGAAGCAGAAAGAGGGGGAGTTATTAGGTGGGTGGAATTTGTGAGGAGGAAAGTAAGGAGTTTGTCCTCACGTAGACTAACTAAGGGTTCTCTTCTTTCTGACAAGAGGTGAAGGAGAGGCTCTTTCAAGAGATGAAAGTCAGCTTGGAGCTCTAGTGATGACAAGATGGTGTGGGTCTTGTCAGTGTGTTTTCAACTTCCTTTATATGACTGAGCTCAGGACAGAGTTGGTGGAACGAAGAAGACAACGGTAGAACGTGGGAGCAAAAGGAAATCAGTAAAAAAGAAAAATTTAATGGATAATTTCCGGTGAGTGCTGGGTCATATATGGTGATTACTTAATGGGGAATTATTCGTAAAAGCTATGTTCCATAGTCAGTTGAGTGTAAGGCTAGGTTTTTCTGGGTTAATGCAGTAAGTAAGAAAGACAAAGATTACCTATAATGAAGTGATTACAGTGATGAATCGTGGAATTGTGGACTTTAATGTGTAGAAGGAAGGCATTAAACTACAAAGAGAATTCAGGATAGCAACAGAAAAGAGGTAAAGGGGTCAGATGCCTGTAAGAGTGGAAGCCTCAGGGAGGGATGAAGGAGTGATGGCTCTGGCCATCTCAGATTACAGTCGTTGATCCAGAGTTATACAACAGAAAGTACACAGGGCTAAGATGGTGGAAGAGAGAGAGAGAAAACCACGTAAGTGAAGCGAAGAGAGCTGGTCATAAGTAAAGCAGCCTTCGGGGAATGGCAGGAGCAGCAACAAGCAAGATGGTGGGCTCAATGCTGTAGGCTCCTGTGTGAACACAAAATCTATCTTATCTCTCCTTCCTTGTATTATCTGATTTGAAAATAAGATCCCATGGCTGGTTAATTTCGGTCTTCCTATTGTACTGAATATTAAATTTTGGATTACAATATGATTATTAAGTGTTATTTAGATAACAGATGTGTAACTTAAGAAACCTAGATAGACTACAAGGTATGAGAAACTATCTTAGGACCTGGAAAGATGCCTCAGGGGTTAAGAGCACTGGCTGCTCTTAGATGATTCCCAGCACCCACATGGTGGTTAACAACCATATGTAACTCCAGTTCCAGGACACCCAACGCCCTTTTCTGACCTCTTCAGGCACTGTACAACATGGGAGCACTTACATACATACAAGCAATATACTCCTACACTTCAAAAATAAAAATAATAAAAATTTTTAAAAAGAAAATATCCTAATTTCCTACATACTCAGTTCCTATATCTATGTTAATGCTTAAGAATTATGTGCTGTTACCTAGATGCAGGCAAAACACACATAAAATATTTTTGACATAAATTTAAAAAGCCAGTTATCTATAAATAAAGACAAGAAAAATTTCAAGTGAAAAAAAAAAGAATTATGTGCCATGTCAAACACTATTTCAGCAGAAAGCAAAGTTAGAATTCATTAAGGAAAGGTTTAAGCATGGGTTAAACATGGGCTTTAAGATGGGAGAAAAGAACATGGGAGAGGAGAAGCAGTACATGCCCTGGAGTGCACACAGCCTTCGGAGAATCACCCACTTTCAAGGGTTACATTGACCTATTCAGTTGATTGGAACTGATTTTTGTGTCTGGATTAATATGATTCCAATTTCATTCTTTTACACTTGGACATCCATTTTGTAGGACCATTAAAGAGGCTATTTTTCCACCACTTTATGTTCTTGACTAATCAACAGACTGTGTATGTGTGAGTTTATTTTGGGGCTTTCTATTATGTTCCATTGGTTTCTCTGCCTACATTTATACCACTACCACACTGTTTTAGTTTTTGTAGTACCATGATTTACTTTGAAAATACCAATGTGTAATATCTCCAACTCTGTTCTTTACAGGATTGACTGGGCTATTTGTGGTATTTTGTGGTTAAAATAAGAGAATTTTTCCCATTCTTTTTTTTTTTCCTTTTTCTTTTATTTTCTTTTTCTTAATTTTTACAAAGACTTTATTGAGAATTTCATACATGTATATAAGGTGTTTTGGTCAAATCCATGCCAACTCCCTCCCTTCTAACATTCCCCCCTCTGAAAAGGCAACCTAAAATCTTTTAAGGATTAGATACAAGCTCCCAAATGCTTTTGACATTTTTGGCCTTGGAACAGAGTATGTTGCTAACAGGCCCAAGGTCATTTTGACTTTAGCCAAGAAACTGGCTACATTACTTTGGACTCTTTTTACCCTAACTGCCTAGCCAATTCCTACCTCCTATTCTTATCACACCATCCTCTGGTTACCCAAATTGCCAGTAGGGAATAGGGACGACAACCGGTCTGGCTTCTTCCATGCTGAACAGGGATGCAGGGTGAGGCAATTGGAGTACCCCTTCAGTGGGTCTGTCTAAAAGACTCCCAAATTGCATAACTCTTGTCTCTAAGGGGAGAAGAAAGTCCTTGAATCATGAATAGGAGATGTGAAGGAGAAGTAAAGGCAAGAGTAATTAGCATTACAAGTTCTAGACAGAGAACTAAAAAAACGTCAGAACAGCTCAATTTTCAAATGTTCATATGAGAGTACATTGGAGCTTTCTGACAAGGGCTTCCAAAAGCATCCTTCTATTGGGTTCTTCCTCATTTTTCTTTTGTCTTCCAAGGCTGGACTAGTTGGCTGGGAAGAGTGGCTGAATACTCAGCTGAGGGTCCAGTGACCCTGCTTGGCCCTCCTTTAATGAATGAGCACAACCATCAGCAAGCCCAATTGTGATTATGTTTCATGATCAGGCTCAGCTGAAGTTGTAATGGTAGTAGCTATTTCATGCAGAAGGGTCTGCTGTGTAGCATCATCTTATTAAAAGGACCTGGAATTTAAAAGGATTTGGTGCTAAGAGCCATGTATTAAACTATGCCTTTAAAATTGAAGAAACCAACATTTTATTAACAATTTCATTAAAATTAGCTTCAACAAGTATGTGTTCTTCACTTCTAACTTCTGCAAGGTCTCCCTTATCAGGTTGTGTGTAAGACATACATGAAATACAGGGTTCTTCAAGGTGATCAGCACTCACCAGACTTCTTTATCACCTGTTTTCTGATGTAACATCTCAACTTCCAGGGCAGTTTTTAGAATGTTGGCCCATAAAATGCTAATGTCCTGGCTAGGAGTGTAGAGGAACTTACTCCTCCTCAAATCAGGTGATGATGGCAAACAGTGCGGCGCGGTGTGCCAATCATGTGTCCCAGGGCTCATGGAATAATGTTCCTCTGGCTTCCTGTTGCTGAGGAAAGTGGAAACTTATAGGATAATTATAGGGTATATATACTTATAATCTAGGCAAAAATAGAGCCTAGTTCTCCCTTCAAACAGAATAATTAAGATACTTCTGCCACTTCATCATTTGTTGTATGCTATGAATCTAAAATTCTTTTAAAATATTTTTATAGATTCTTTGTGAATTACAGGGACTGGAGAGATTGCTCGGAGGTAAAGAGCACTGGCTGCTCTCGCAGAGGACATGGGATTGATTTCTAGCACCCACATGGTGCCTAACAACTGTCTGTAACTCCAGTTCCAGTGAACCTGCCAGTGTCTTCTTCTTGCCTTTATGGGCATTGCATGACATGGGCATACTTACATACATGCAGGCAAAATACTCATACACATAAAGATAAAATATATAAAATAAAATTTTAAAATTTCGTGCAATGTATTTTGACCATCCTCAGACCTAATCCACATCTGCATCCACCCTACTACTTTGACACCCCAACTTCACATCCTCTATTATTTTTTTTTTAATATCTAAGTCTAATTTGTGTTTCCCAAATTCTCTTATGTGTGGGTTCATTTAGAGTCTAGTCAACCTACCACATGTCACATTCTTAAGGAAAACTGACTGTCCCCCTCCCAGTAGCTACCAACATTTTTGTAGTGATAAAAAACAAAAGTGCTTTGGAGGCTGGAGAGACAACTCAGTGTGGTTAAGAACACTGGCTGCTCTTGCACAAGACCTGAGTTTGAATCCCAGCACCCACATGGCAGCTAACAACTGTCTGTTAACTCCAGTTCCAGTGTGTCTGATGCCCTCTTCTGCCTTCCGTGGGGCATTGCATGATATGCATGCACTTAACATACATGCAGGTAATACACACCTATACATATAATAAAAATAATAAAATATTTTTAAATATCACTTTCACCAAATTTCACTTTTAATAAGATTTTTTAAATATTTTACTTATTATTTTTATTTATTTATTATGTGTATAAGTGTGTTGCCCACATGTATGTCAAGTGCACCCATGTCATATAATGCCCACAGAGGTCAGAATATGGTATCAGATCCCCTGGAACTGGAATTATGGATGATTGTTAGCTGCCACGTAGGTGCTGGGAACCAAACCAGGGTCCTCTGCAAAAGCAGCAAGTATTCTAAAGTACTGAAGCATCTCTCCAGGCCTCATCAATAAGATTTTGTAATTTTTAATTTTGTAGAAGTGTAAGCCAATGACATTTTCCTATATTTCATATGAAACATGTTACAAATGAACTTTCTATATGTCTACTACTCTGTTTT
>NW_008355271.1:522658-542039 GCF_000622305.1 Nannospalax galili
TAAAAAATAGTATTTAATTTCATTACATAGTTGCATTCATTGAGAATTAAGTTTTCAGTATAGAAGACACCAAAATGTATTCCTAACAAGAACAAAAGGAAATTTGAAACAATTGAATACTGACAACTCAAAATTGTGTGAAATTTAATAATTCTTTTAGTGTTTCTTGGAGTGAAACTATTTACATTCAGCTACTATGTTTAAATGAATAAATTAGGTTGTTTTATATTTTATGTTTATTATTTTTTATTTTATATGTATGAGTGTATTGCCTGCATGTGTGTAAATGCACCCATGTCTTGCAATGCCCAGAGGTCAGAGGAAGGCATTGGCTCCCCTGGAATTGGAGTTAGAGTTTGTTATTAGCCACCATGTGGGTGCTAGGAATTGAACCTGGGTCCTCTGCAAGAGCAGTCAGTGCTCTTAACTGCTGCGCCATCTCTCCAGCTCCAAATTATGTTTTGTATACTTCTGTAGCATCAAAATTTGGCAAGAATCGAAAGGAGTGTAAGTGGGCAACTAATTTATTTGCCTTACAAAATATTCATCTAGGTATCAGAATAAAATTATAAACCAAATATTTAGGAAAATATCTGGACAGAATTACTTAGTTATAAAATTTGTTTTTAAAAAGTTGCAAATGAGTCCAGGTATGATTTTGCATACCTTTAATCCTAGTAACCCAGAGGCAGAGGCAAAAGGATCTCTGAGATCTAGGCCAGCCTGGTCTACATATCAAGCTCCAGGCCACCTGGGGCTACAGGGAAATCCTATCTCAAAAAGACAAAAAAAAAAAAAAAAAAAACCCCGGGGCTGGTGTTTGCTCGGTGGGTAAAGGCACTAGCTGCCAAGCCTGATGATCTGAGTTTAATCCCTGAAACCCACATGGTGTAAGGAGAGAAGCAACTCTTCTGACTTGCACACACACACACACACACACACACACACACACACACACATGCGGGAGTTTGGTCTGAGCTTTCTGTGTAACTTTGTATGTGTAGGGAAATATTTTCTCAATCAACCAGATTGAGAATATTTCCAGAGATGATTCAAAAGTATCTGTAGATATAATACACATATATCTATCAAATAGTTCATTTTTAATCACAGACTGTAACAAAATATCAGAGAAAAATACTACTCATAGGCATATTGCAACAAGAAGCATATTATCTGGGAAAATACAAGGAGATCTGTTAGAAATATTATATTTTAAGAAACTGATTGGGTATTTTCAATATGGACCAAGACTAAAGATTCAAATTTATTCCTAAAGTTAAAATAAGATATATAAAGAATTGCTTTACATTTGCTACATGTTATTTTTAATAAAACTTTATTTATAAGGACAGTTTCTGGAAAGAAATAATTCATAGTTCATCCAATATAATGTGTAAACACATACACACACATGAAGCTCCTATGTTTTGACAGTTTCACCATATTTCAATCCCCTTTCTTTCTCTCAGCTGCCCTGGTTTTGTGTTAAATCACACTGATGCCACAGTCTCAGCTGTTTGTTTAGGATTATTCTATTATTCCTTTTTGTTTAGAATTAGTCTACTGTTCCTGTTTGTTCAAAAGAAGTCCTTACTTTATGTTCTGGAAATCAAAAACACATAGGTGCTTTTTGATGGACCTTTAGGAAACATTAGAGATGTATATTAAACAACATGTTATTTGAATCCCACAGTTTAACAAGTCAAATTTACATGTTTCTGCCAACTTCTTTCTTCCTAAGAATTTTCTCATGTGTTGTCCTGATTAAAGAAAAAAACACGTAATTGAGTATATCTTTTTCTGGATTTAGTTTAATGTTTTTATTTTTTATTTTTTTGGTTTGGAGCATTTTTAATTTTTCCATAATTTAAAAATTAAATGAAAATAACAATTTAAGATCTTGATATTCAATTTGTGGTTAAAATGCTGACATTAAGGAATGAACTGATCTTATTTATCCCAAGACTACTATTATGATGTAATTTCCTTTCTACAAAACAAAGAAACTACCAAGTCGAGTTTTATTGATTTATGAAGAATTAAATCATATCTGTATTTCAAGAAGAGGAAATGACCACCAAGTAAAACAAACAAGTTTTCTTCAACTGTGGTACATTTCAACAAAAAACTGTGAGTAGAGATTCCAGATTCAAAATATTCATATTTCCTGCAGTAAAATTTACTTGATATATTTTTGAATTTCTCTCCCAGTCTATCAGGTGGTAAAGGATAGGCTCTAGAGGAAAAAAAAAAAAAAAAGGCTAGCATGCTTTGAGCATTTGTTGATGGAGACAGACATTTTAAAGGTTGTCCCTCCTGGATCCTTTGACACTTTTCATTTGTACTAGAAAGAGCAATATGCCAATTTCCAACTAAAGATTAAAAACTTACTTCAGAATATGTGTTTACAATAGTCATTATTATTACCCTTTGAAAACGATACAGAAATTTTCCTACTGGCACTAACAGAAAAATTGGACACAACAGCAAAAAAGGATATGTACATATATGTGTAGATTATTTGGATCCTCATTATTCAGATTCTCTATCCATGAATTCGTCTACTCACTAAAATTTTGTTTAGCTCAAAAATAAATAGTAAGACAGACAAGCAGGTGGTGGAAAAATGTGATGAACCTCCCCCCATATTCATGTTACCAGGTGGGAGTCAACAAAACAAAATTTTGCTTTTTTTTTTTTTTAGCTCTTAATGTTAACAACTATATTTTCTGGGTGTCTGGTGTTGGTTTGGGAGTTTTTGTTTGGTGTTTATTTGTTTGGTTATTTGTGTATCTAGCTTTGTTTGGTTTTGCATTTTGAGACTTTGGGTGATTTTGGTTTTAAAGTAGATGCTAAGTGTCATGATGAATTAAAAACCATGTTTCCTCAGTGCCAAAGGGCTATCAACATGCTTTACCAAGCTGCAACAGACTTATCTGATGAGGAGTATATACTTCGATGTTGGTGATCATGAGCTCAGTATTCCTAAATCAATATTAGACATAACATAGGGCATAAAAATATTAAAGGGTTGTACATTGGTTAATTGATTTCATAACTAGGGTTACATGGGAGGTTAACCTGGCATTTCTCCTAAAATCAACAGCTTGGTGTTCACTAATTCAGTGTCTGTGGCAATTTAATAAAACCTAACTATTACAATGAAAATTGACCATATATTTGTGAAAGTTGATCTTCATTATCAATTTGGCTGGATTTAGAATCACCTAAGAGATATACCTCTGGGTGTGGCTGTGAAGGTATTTCCAGAGTTCAGTTGATGGAAAAGCCACCTTGAGTCGGGGAAGCACTATCCCATGGGCTGGCTCAAAGACCAAATATAAAGGAAAAGGAGTCAGCAAGCTAAGTCCCAACACTTATCTCTCTTTGCTCCCTGACTACAGATGCCATGTGACCAACCACCTCATCCTCCTGCTGCCATGCCTTCACTGCCACTATGGGTTATGTCCTCAAATCAGAAGTCAAAATTAACTCTTCCTTCTTTATGTTGCTTTTGTTACATAAACACATGATACAGCAACTAGGAAAAGCAACTAATCCAGAAAATTTGAATTGAGTAGGACCGTTGCTGTGACTACCGGGCCATGTGGTTTGTATGCCTTTGAAACTGGCTTGCAGGAGGAATGTGGAAGAACTTTGAACTACTGGTTATAGAAGCCTTAGGATGATTGACGTAAACAGAGCTCAATGGGCCAGAAGGTAAAAGTGTGCAAGGCAGTATGCTGAAAGAAACTCAAGATGTCAAAGTTTTACAGAGGAATGAGGACTCTATTACAAATTGGACTACAGATCATTTGTGTTAGAGTCTGGCAAACAACCCAGCTGTTTTCTGAGATATTAAATGACACTGAACTCAAGGGTAATTCAGTTGTTGGTGGAGGAAATCTCAAGATAGACAGTGTCCAGGCTGTGCCATGGTTATTGCCAACTGATCTTAATCAGATCTGCAGCAAGACAAGTAGAAGTCTATGTGAAATATGCACTTTGACTAGGAAAAGGGCTTGAGTGAGTCACACTTGCAGACAAGGTACATGGAGAGTTTTTCCTGAGCCTTAGAAATTACTTTTGGCTTTTGTATAGTGCTGAAACTGTTAAAACTGTGGGGACTTTTAGAGTTGGACTAAACACATTTTTCAATATGTGATGAACATGAGACTTGAGGGACCAAGAATGGAGTATGACAATTTGAAAGTGGTGTGCTTAGGTGTCAAGTTGACAAGGGGTGCTTGTGGTGGTTAATTTTCATTATCAACTTAATGGGATTTATAATTACCCAAGCGACACTCCCCTGGATGTATCTGTGAGGATGTTTCCAAAGAAGTTTAATGGAAGTGGGAAGAGCCACCCTGAACATTAGTGGCACAATTCTATGGACTGGGATGCCAGACTGAACAAAAGAGAAGGGGAGAGAGCAGATTGAGAGCCAGTATTCATTACTCTCTGCTTCCTGACTGTATATGCAGCATAACCAGCCACCTACCTCATCCTCCAGTCACCGTGCCTTCCCAGCCGCTGTGGCCTGCAACCGTGAACCAAAATAAATCATTTTATAGTTGCTTGTATCAGGACTTCTCAGGGCAATGAGAGAAGCAATTGATACATTTACATGTATAAACATAAACAAAACCTCTAATTTAGAAGACAACATTATCTACAACATATTTCTTATTGTTCACACTCAATATTTAGTGTTCCACCAGTGTTCATTGCTAGGAATAAAGTGAATTATTTAAAGGCAGTCACTGTGTTCAATCTTTCAACCTCTAAATTCTTGAGCATGTACACAGTGATGCTTCAGTTCCTGGGGGTTAAGTCTCATCTGATTTCCCTGTTTGAGCTGCAAGAAATTAGAAGCCTGGCCAAAGAGCACCTTCATGTTCAGAGGCTGTGCAGCAGTTCTCTCAGTACCCAGGAATACTCTCATACTCATCAGTGCGATGAACATGTAAAACCTCCTCTAGTTTCGAGACAAGACAATGTAGCCTCAGCCCAGGAAATCGTATTTTCCAAATTCAAATTGCAAAATGTCAACTTCAACCTAGTACAAAAGGAAAAAGTCAATTTGCTAAAAAAATCAGTGTATTTTCATTGTTACAGTGAAGGCACTGCAAAATTGTTTGTGGAAATTATATTTGAATCCATCTAAGAGAAGTGAAATCAAATGAAAACACTGAAATAATCCTGCATTTTTCTAGTGTCCACTTTAAAAAGCATATTTTACTTCACATTCACTTGAAGGTCATATTTTGGAAACACCCTTTTTAAGGCTTTCTATGGGTGATAGAGGTTGGCCAACAATATATCATTCAGTAAAAGCATGCGCATCTTGACTTGTTCCATGCTGTGCTATGATTCGACCTGACAGAGGTGAGCCGTCTTGGGGTTAGCCAAGAAGACATGCAGTGAAGCACAATGTGATCCATGTCATTTCCTGACTATGTTAATACACTGGAGGACAGAGATCATTTTTATCTTGATGGTAGGATTTCTAGCACAGAACTTCTATAATATAGAAGCTGTTTAGTGCCTTTAAATGAAAGCATAAAGAGGCTGGAAAGATGACTCAGTGGTTAAGAGCATTGACTGCTCTTGCAGAGGACCCGGGTTCGATTCCCAGTACTCACATGGTAGGTAAGAACTGTCCTTAATTCCAGTTCCAGGGGAATCCAAAGCCCTCTTCTGACCTCCGCAGCATTGCACAAGATGGGTGCACTCACATACATGCAGGCAATACACTCATACATGTAAAATAATAAATAAATATAAATAAATAAACAGAAATATAAATGCATATATCATGAAAACAAAATTATTACAAAAGAGTAATTAGCCTCATGAAGACCTCATAGTCTGTTGCATAAATCCCCACTGTCCCAGGAATAAAATCCTGATGATCTTTGTTGGCCCACAGGACCTATCTCCTGTCACTTTTCCTGCCTCACTCCTCCCATTAAGTGAATCACATTGTCCCTTATGGACTGTGAACATTAAATCTGTCTCTACCTTAGAGCCTTTGCACTTTCGTTTCACCCCCTTAACACACCGCAATGCCAACGCCTATCCTGACATCACTAATACACTCATGTCTTCCATCTCTCAATTTATTGCTCACTTAATTTACGTTCCCTCCCAAATCAGACCCAACATCCCCAAACTCCATATTATGATAATTCATCCTATATTCTTCGTAGCCTTCACTATTTAAACGCTGTCTTCCCTGTTTTAGTTGACACACATTTTGCCTGTCAACTCCCCTGGAATATATACTGGGAGCTGTCCCTATTTTCCTCTCTTTTCCTGTTACCATTTCCCTAGAGAATTGCCTAAAACAGAGTAGAGGTCATCAAATATTTTCTAGAAAAAAAGTGAAAAAATGGGTCATATCAGTTATATACAAAAGATAGTCTCTCTGAGGAAATTACATACAACCCAGTTTAAGGCATAAATTTCTGCTGTAAAGTCAAAAACTTATCGCCTTTATCTGTTTCACATGTACAATGTGTGAAAATATTTATTTTTGTTTGTTTCTTTTTCTTTTTCAGATTTTATTCCCTTGAAAAGTTCTAGTATCAGACCAACTTGTCACGAGATTTTTCAAGAACTTCTGGAACAGAAACAACAGCACAGTCTTTGTTAAAATGACAGGGCAAGGACTCCTTAAGTCAGATACAGGCATTCACCAGGCCTGAGATCTGCCTATCACTAACTGGTGAAACACTGCAGGAAATTGAACTAATGGTAATAGCGAAAATGTTCACCCTCGTTGTCAAAGGAGCGAAAAGAATTGAAAGTGTGTCAGGAAGAAAGAGGATAAGGGAAATGTTCAGTGCTGCTCTCCAACTGCACACAGTATGTGGCTGCAGCTGCAATCACTGACCTAAATTTCAACCCGTGCATGAGGCTGTCCCATGTCGTAGAACATAAGGACATTTAAGCCTCAATATCTACACAGTTAAATTTATCTTTCCCCTCTACAAAAGTGTTCCCTCTACAGAGCAGGAAGTGTGAACTGATCTTTCCTGTTTTCCCCCACTATGGCACACCTACTCTCACACAAAATCCCACTTGGCCAGCCACATCCAAAAGTCTTTGGCTCTAGGCCTTATCTGATAGATTTCCAGAGCTTTCCCCTGTCCTCGGGCCAGGTCATCTCACATCAAGGCTGTGTACTCATATTCTCCCCAAAGCCCAACTCGAAACTCTGATCCAGGTTCAAAATATAGATAGCCCTGCCTGCTGAACTTTCTTGTCATTTTTATCAATATTGTTTATCTCTAGGAATGGCTTAGGATGGAAATTGAGAGAGACAGAGTCATTCCAGAACTTGTTTTGGTGGTCCAGATGCATATTTTAAATAGCATTAGGGGAAATCCCTTATCGAAATCAAGGGTAGCTGAAGGGTAGACATGGCAGACATGTAGACATGATCTGGGGATGGGAGCTAAAATTCAGCCAAGACATCCCTTGTTGGTACTGATACTCAGGACTAAATTTTCCCAATTTCTACACAAGCTGTCCATGGTCTTTTATTTGTACACTGAATAGGATGGTATGTTCGAAGCATAACCTCCTGGAGATTGCAGTTTAGGTTAAGGAGTATTTTCCGTAAGTCTCCTATTCCAGGTTCTGGCTGCTGCAGTATGTTGTCTTATTCAAGTATGGACACCAGGAGACACAGGACATGTATGCGCCATTGTTTCCAAAACAAAACTAATGTGGCGAACCAATCAGCCTAAGTATGCCTAAGCTATAATTTACGAAGTAGAAGAAATTACTTTTAACTAATTAATTCTGCCCAATTAAATAAAAATTTTAGAAATTTCACAAGTAGAAAACTATCAACTTATGCAAAACTTTCCTTATTCTATTTGTCCAGTAGCCTTGATACTTTAAGGGAAACGTTAAAGTCAAAACCAAACTTATTGTTAATTACTCAGTGACAAAAATTTACACTTTAGTGAAAGCATACATTTTCTAGAAAGTACCTAAAGATGTGATTACTGACAGTCATCACATTCTTATGTGACATGCCAGCTCTGAGGGCATGAGAGGCACTCACCAGGCTGGCATTCAGGTTCACAGTCTGTGGGATAGGTAGTTCCAGTCAGTTCATGGCCACAAATTACATACCTAACTCTTGTTTACCAATTTAAGTACATGACTTTGGCTGGGAGGATGGCCAAAGAAAAGAATGTGGCTGTCTTCTGGTAACATCTCTACTGTGTAAAACCACCTTAAACTCTATGCCTTATTGATACATCACTGGTGTCAGTAACCCATAAAAGAAGGTAGCTCTTTACTGCACCGAGTGAATCTATCATTGGTGCATTCACTAAAGGTGACTGTTTTCGAGAACCCACGGATATCCAAGAACTAGTGGTTTTCACTTTGTCCTCATCCTTCATTTCCAGTCTGGTTTATTGAGTAACAGAATGACTTCTGTGGACATAACTAAGCAACAGCACATTTTGCTGTGTGTTTTCACCCCGCTGCTTCATCAGAGAATATGCTACTTGTGTGACTGAGAACCTGAAAATCAGAAGTACCCCCAAGAGTACATATTATAGCTTTAAAAAGCCACAGGTAAGTAAGAATATGGCAAGATGTGCTTTCCAGCTGTGTAACTGGAGCATGCCCTTCAACCTTTGTATCTCTTCTGGCATGTGAAAAGACCAAGGCAAAGCAAGACTCAATGCTTTTTCTTTTTTACATAATTTATTGAGAATTTCACACATGCATATAAGGTATTTTAACAAAATCAATGCCCACCCCCTCCCTTCCAACTCCTCCTATATCTCCCCATCGCCTTTTTCTGATAACTTCATGTGCTCTTTCCAACTCCTCCTATATCTCCCCATCACCTTTTTCTGATAACTTCATGTGCTCTTTCTTCTTCTTCTTCTTCTTCTTCTTCTTCTTCTTCTTCTTCTTCTTTAATGGGGCTTTTTGCTACTCTATCATTCCCCCCTCTGAAACGGTAACCTTAAAATCTTTTAAGGATTAGATAAAAGCTCCCAAATATTTTCAACATTTTTGGCCTTTGGAACAGAGTATGTTGCCAAGAGGCCCAAGGACATTATGAGTTTTAGCCAAGACACTGGCTACTTTTGTTTGGGGCCTTTTTACCCTAACTGCCTAGCCAATTCCCCTGAAGAGGTTACCCAAATTGCCAAAAGGGAATCGGGACACAGGTTGCTCTGGCTTCTTCCGTGCTGAACAGGGATGCAGGATGAGGCAACTGGAGTACCCCTTCAGTGGGTCTAAAAGACTCCCAAATTGCATAACTCTTATCTCTAAGGGAAAAAGAAAGTCCTTGAATTGTGAATAGGAGATGTGAAGAAGTAAAGGCAAGAGTAATTAGCATTATAAGTTCTAGACAGGGAACTAGAAAAAAAGTGAGAGCAGGGAAAATTTCAAATGTTCATATGAGAATCCATTGGAATTCCTTGACGAGAGCATCCAAAAGCATCCATCTATTGGGTTCTTCCTCATTTTTCTTTTGTCTCCAAAGCTGGACTCTAGAGTGATGGATTCAGGATTTGCTTTCTGGTATTTTGATAGCTGTTGGAGTGGTTAGAATCAGTGTCAGTTCCCTCTCAAAGGGCCTCTAGATAGGGGGAGAAAACAAATTTATTCATCATATTAGAATAATAGCAGGTTGTCTCCCTTAGCTACAGGTGGGCACTACAGTATTGCAGACCAAGATCTGAAGTCTTACATCTGAGCAGCAATTTCTGGTTAAGAACAAAATGATCAATGAGAAATAATTGTCTAAATAACTTTTTATATAGACTTAAGCCTAATGTCTGGGAAATGTAATCCCTTGAGCTCTTAAAGAAATATACTGATGACTTTACTCTTCGGTTATACTTTCCTTTTGGGTATTTAATACCATACAGTTGTCCAAATAAATCAAGTTATTTTTACACTTAAGGTCATTTCAGGATCTGTTCCTCAGGGGTCACATGGGCTTAGGAGGAGTCCCTGGCTCCTTTTTTTTAGCAGTTCCATCTGTGTGAAGATAAGTCAAAGGTCCTGATGGACCATGTAGGGCTTCACTTGGAAGCATGGATGAGATGTTTCTTCTGAGTTGACCCTCTTTTTTGTAGACTGGACAGTAGTTCAAGTCCATCTTGTGGGGTTTCCATGGCCTCCCTGAACAAGAGGACAGGTGACTCACCACAGTTACAGGACATTTTGAGAGATGTCCCATACTCCCCTGGAACTTAATCAACCTTGGAGGGCAAGGGGCAAAAACTGACCTTTAAGTCCCTCTTACCATATTAGTATAAGATTCAAGGTATGGCTGTTAAACATCCAATAAGGTAAGTTCCACTGGTCTGGTACACTATCACTTTTTGCAGATGATATGATACTATACCTAAGATACCAAAAGTTCCACCAGAAAACTTCTAGAACAGATCAACACTTTCAGTATAGTCATAAGTAATAAAAATCAGTCTACAAAAATCAGTAGCCTATCTATATATTAATAACAAACAATTGGAGAAAGAGTAGAGGGAAATGCTCCCATTCACAACTGGTGGAAAAAAAATAAAATTTCTTGCAATAAATCTGACTAAAGACACCAAAGATCTCTACAATGAAAATTATAAATCAGTAAAGAAAGAGATTGAGGAAAACACCAGGAGATGGAAGGACCTCCCATGCTCATGGATTGGAAGAATTAATATTGTGAAAAGAACCATCCTACCAAAAGCAATATATAGATTCAATGCAATCCCAATCAAAATCCCCATGACATACTTCACAGAATTAGAAAAAAAAATCCTTAAATTTATATGGATGCACAAAGGACCCCGGATAGCCAAAGCAACCCTGAGCACAAAGAGCAGTGCTGGGGGGATTATAATGGTTATCAAAGTATACTACAGAGCTATAGTCATAAAAACAGCATGGTACCAGCACAAAAATAGACACATAGATCAACTAGAACATCATTGAAGATCCACACCTGAGTACATGCAATTTCAGTCACCTGATATTTGACAAAGGTGCCAAGAACACACAATGGAGGAAAGATAGCATCTTCAACAAATGGTGCTGACAAAACTAGATCTCCATCTGTAGAAGAATGAAACTAGATCCTTATCTTTCACTTTGCACAAAAATCAACTCCACATGGATCAAAAACCTTAATGTGAAACTGGAAACCTTGAAACTATTAGAAAAAAATATTGGCAGTAACTTACAAGATATAGATATAGGAAAGGATTTTCTAAATCAGACACCAGTTGCTCAGGAATTAAGGTCAGCAATCAACAAGAGGGACCTCATTAAACTAAAAAGCTTCTGTACAGCAAAAGAAACAATCAAAAAACTGAAGAGAAAACCCAAAGAATGGGAAAAAAATCTTCACCAGTGATGCACCTGATGGAGATTTCACATCCAGAATATATAAAGAACTCAAAAAACAAAGAATCAAGACATCAAATGACCTAATTAAAAGATGAGCTATAGATCTAAACAGAGTTCTCAATGGAAGAAATAAAGATAACTAAGAAACATCTTAAAAAGTGTTCAGCATCATTAGTAATTAGGGAAATGCAAATTAAAACAACCCTAAGGTATCACCTTACCCCAATCAGACTGGCTAGGATCAAGAGAACAAATGATTCCAAATGCTGGTGAGGATGCAGAGAAAGGGGAATCTTCATTCACTGCTGGTGGGACTGCAAACTTGTGCAACCCCTATGGAAAGCAGTGTGGAGAACTCTTACAAAACTAAAAATGAACCTACCATATGACCCGGTTATACCACTCCTTGGCATATACCCAAAGGACTCATCGTATTGCAGAGACACTTGTACATCCATGTTTGTTGCTGCTCTTTTCACAATAGCTAAGAGATGGAAGCAACCTAGGTGTCCCTCAATTGAGGAGTGGATAATGAAAATGTGGTATATTTACACAATGGAGTTATATTCAGCAGTAAAGAAAGATGGAATAATGAAATTTGCAAGTAAATGGATGATTCTAGAAGCTGTTATACTAAGTGAAGTAACACAGACTCAGAAAAACAAACAACGTATGTTTCCCTTGTATGTGGATTCTAGCATCAAATCCTTTTAAATTCCAGGTCCTTTTAATAAGATGATGCTGTACAGCAATCTCTGCTACATGAAATAACTCACAACTTCACCTGTGACTGATTGCTAAATATCATCACAATTGGGCTTGTTGACGGTTGTGCTCCTTCATTAAAGGAGGGCCAAGCAGGGTCATTAGTTCCTCATTGGAGTATCCAGCCACTCTTCCCAGCCGACTATATGTAATTTGGCCTTAATCACATATGGCCTCCTGGATTTAGGGAGGGCTGAGGTACACAATCTAGAGAAGGGTAGGAAGAGAAGGCACGACCCATGCTGGGTAAAGGCTTTCCAGTGTCATACATACACCTCAGTAACCCCTCACTTATCTGGATAAATAAGCTCAGTAAATTCACTGGTTCCTCACTAAAACTTTTTTTTAATAAATTTTTTATATGTTTTTAAAAATATTTTATTTGCCAAATGTGTATGATTTATTGCCTGCATGTATGTGAGTGCACCCGTGTCGTGCAATGTAGCAGAGGTCAGAAGAGGGCTTCTGATTTCCCTGGAACTGGAGTTAAGGATGGTTCGTAGCCTCCATGTGGGTGCTGGGAATCGAAGCCAGGTCCTCTGCAAGAGCAGTCAGTGCTCTTAACCGATGAGCCATCGCTCCAGCCCCAGTTCCCCAGTAAAACTTTAATCAAATATTGGCTTGACACTAGAACCTTAAAATGGAATAAGCATTGCTTAGTATCCCCAGGAAAAGAATTCTCACAACAGATGGAAAATTTATTTGTTGATGCTATTATGCCCCATAATTATTTTTTTTAAAAAAAAAGAAAATGAGAATGGAAAGGATGTTAAAAGGATATGGGAATGGAGATATTTTAAAATAGAAAAAATGAGAAATCCTAAGCAAGTGATGAAAGTCTGTGTAGGTTTGTTATGATATATAAAGGATGAGACAAAAATAATATACACATAATCTTAAAATATATGATAGTCATAATTTAGCCAGCTAGTTTAAGGAACAAAATATATATATCTAGTCAAGGTTTATCTGAGAATATTTGTTTTTTTACCCAAACTTTATCTACATAAGACCCGATGCTCTTATCCGGAGAAATAATCTAGAGCCATGCCTATTACCACACACAAAAATCAACACAAAATAGATCAAAGAGCTAAACATTGACTTGAAACTAGGAAATCACTCCAAGACATGAGCAGGGCACAGGTTTGGTTCATTAGGATCCCCGAATCACAGGCAAGAACAGCAAAAGCAGAGAAATTGAATTCTATCAAGTTAAAAGTTTATACACAGCAATCAACAGTTAAGAGACAGCTGACAGTTTGGGAGAAAGAATTTATAAACTATGTTTCCAACAAGGATAAATATCTAAACTATATGAAATGCTGAAAAAACCTCAGTAAAATACATATGAGTCAATTAAAATGGACTAAAGATCTGAATAGATATTTCTCAAATATATATATAAATAACAAACATACGTTAAAAAGCATATCTATAATCATCAAAAAATTAAAAACCACAGTGAGATAGTCTTTTATACCCATAAAATTGGCTTTTGTTAAAGAGATTGGTGCTAAGTGAAATGAGCCCACATGTTCTAACTCACTGATGAAAAGTACGGTTAGTGTCACAGGACTGGAGTGGAATAGGAGTCAGTAGAGACTATGATGGGCAGAAGGAAAGAGGAAATGAAGGCAGCAAAACATAGATAGGAGAAATGACCACACAGGACTGAATGCAAGCACAGAATACCCCATATCAGTGAAGAATAAATAAAAAACAAGTAATACAATAGAATTTGGTGGCCTTTATATGCCTATTCCTTTATATTATCTAATGTTCCCTTAGTGATTTGTAGTTCCATTCATCCTTGTTTCTCCACTAGTCAAAAATCCTTGTATTTCAGGGGTAGGGAGATAGCTCAGTTGGTCAAGTGTTTGCTGTACAACCGTGAAGACCTGAGTTCAATCCACAACATCCACATAAAATAGTGGGTGTTACGGCACGCATTTGTAACCCCAGGGCTGGGGAGGTAGAGACAAAGTTTCCTAGAGCTAGCCAGCCAGGCAGCCTTAGATGATGAGCTTTAAATCCCAGTAAAGGCCATCTCGAAAGGCAAGACAGACAGCTCTTGAGGAACAACACTGGAGATTGACCTCTGGCCTCTGTACACATGCCCACACACATATGAACACACACACACACACACACACACACACACGCACACCTTATATTTCAGTATATTTCTAGGTGCTTTGAGTTAACTGCTGGTCACTGGGATGCTTGCCTGTCTAGTGACTTTTCTATTATTCTTTCCAGGAATGTTAATCTTGCCTCATCTTCATTCATTACATTTGTGGTTGTATAAACTCCTTCTCACTACATAATGTGTGTTCCTATCTACCTTTTAAAGTATGGTAAATGAGTACATGCAAATCACAAGTCTTTGTGTACAAATTAGCATTCATATAAATAAATGCATAAATACTTTAATATAAAGGACAGGTATGAGAAGGAGTCCTGTCACAAGAGAGAACACCGAGTCTGTATCCCCAAAAGTTCAGACTCAGCTAGGAACTGATGCAGTTCAGAGTCAACAGTCTCGTGCCCTTCGTTCTGAGACCTGATTGTGAACAGTGACTGCTCTCTACTGGACAGAAAACGTACCAGCTTGTCTTCCCTGGTAAGTACTTCTGAGATCATGAATACATTACATTTTTCTCCTCCTATTAAGGAAGCTAAAGAGTCCCTTTTCTTATTTTCCTTCTTTATAGGTGAGATGACCATAAGTTGTAATCAGTATTCTGAATTTCTGAATATATCGAGATGAAAGATACAGACTGTATCTTAAAAATGTACTTAAAAATGTGATTTCAAACTTACAGCCAAGTCATTTCCAGAAAATGGCATTTATATCATGTTATTTCAACATGTCTCATACTCAGTGTTCAACCACAATGGTTTTGTGTGGTTATTGTTTAAGAAAAGCACCCCATCCGCTTCATCTCACACACATACACATGCACACACATGCACACACACCCCCCACACACACATTCATGGAATATTAGTACTAATATCCTGTTGGTGTTTTATTATTTTAAAATTAGCAGAGCAGCTCCCCCTTTGAAACTAGGAAGCTACTAATTACAGTCTGACAAGCAGAGGGAGCCTGGAAGTATTGCTGTCCTCACGAGGGCACTGTTTATTCCAAGCACTGATGTTACTGCTGAGCTCCAGCTGGGTTAGGTTAGGAAACAGTATTCATTTGTTCACCCACCAGCTGTTTATACCTTTATATGAGTGTGATGGCTAATCCTGGGTGTCAACTTGACCCGATCTGGGATTAACTGAAATGAGAGAGATCTTCTTTAGTGGATCATCTGAAGCTGGAAGACACACCCTAAATGTAGGTGTTACCTTCTGATGGCAGCCTGTATAAAAGGCCACGGCAGAGGAAAATGCTTGCTTTTTGCTGCTTGCCTTCTCTCTCGCTGGTGAGTTCGTCTTGCTGCTGTAGACTGAAGACTAGCCAATCTTTTGGAATTCGTCAGACCTTCAGCACCGGACTGGGACTACTGAGACATCCAGCCTTGCGGACTGAGCGACTACAGATTCTCAGCCTCTCCTGTGTGGTGCAGCCATTGTTGGACTACACGGACTCTATCCTGTGAGCTAAGCTGACAAATCCCTATGTATACATTCATTCTAACAGTTCTGTTTCTTTGGAGAACCCTAATACAATGAGTAAATAATGAGAGAGATCATGACAGAAAGAAATATGAATTGTGACCTGACCCCCCCCCCAAAAATCTCATTACAAAAACATTACAAAATGAATGTTAAATTTAGAAGTTCCCAGAAAAAATGCATTTTTTGCAATTTTCTTCTCATGTTCAGCTCAAATATATGTATATTATACACAATATATAAAGGTAATAGTACATTATATATATAATTTTTTTAAGAATCTTCAAATTTCAAAGATCTTCAAGATCTCTCTGTAGTCCTGGGGTTTCTGTAGGAATAGCCTAAGGAATGACCAGGCAAGACTAGCCTTAGGGAAATATCCCTATTTTCACACATTTCTCTTTCCTACATACTTATCTATTGTCGAAGCGCCTCTCAAAATTGGTGTTTTCCCTCCTATTTTTAACAGTCAAACTAGAATGACTCACAATTCTGATGGCTACAGTATTCAGAAACATTTCGTCTCAAAGAGCTGTAAATTAGCACTACAAGGACTGCTCAGATGATGCTAAGGATTGCTTTCCCTGAAAGTGTAGTTGTTTGCAACAAGGTTGACTCAGGAACCAATCAGAGGACTCAGTTCAAAGCTCAACAGCCTCACACTGCCCCAAGACAAACTCAGCCATTCTGTGAAGGGACTTTATGTATATGTACATGTACTTATGTATAGAGAGTGCATACAAATACACATGTGTATATATATTTCATAGCACATATGTGAAAAATAAGATATTGTTCTTTTGGTGGCTGTTATCTGATTGACTTCTTCTAGATATTGTATCATTTTATATTCTCACAAAAATTCACCAGCAAATCTGCGAGTTTTCTCCTCAAGAATGCAGTGCATGTCAAATTCTTCTAGGAACCAGTAGGGAACGCACAATCTTGTATAGTTTCTATTTATCAGATTTTTGAAGTGAAGCATCTTTGTATGTATTTTCCTTTTTTTAATGGATGTTCCCATTATTTATCTACTGTCTTCTACTGGTCTCTGCTTCATTACAAAGACCTGTCTGTTCATTCATGTACTATGTTCATCTTCATAGCTTTATGTTATATTTCATTATCTTGGGGTGAAATGTCATGTTTCACAATTTTCCACAAGCTTTGGCACATTGTTTCATATATTAACTTTATAATTTGTCTTGTTTTAAAAAAAATTCTGTTGGTATTTGATTCAGTTAGGAAAACGTGGGACTTTAAAGTAACAGAAAAGCATGTTCAAATAAACTTTGCTAATTTTTCTCTCACACAGGTCAGAGTGGCCTTAGTTCAGCAGCTCAGAGGTGTCAGAAGTCCCTTGACCATTTCTTCAGGCCTGCAACATGATTCTGTACCAGCGGCATCCTAGCCAACTTCTACTTGAATCCTCTTAACAGAAGAGTACGCTTGCTCACTTCCAGTCTTTCTAAGTAAATAATCAAAACAGATTGCAGGGTCGGGGAGATGGCTCAGCTGAGAAAGGCCTTAGTTCTGTGTTCTCCCAGATTTTGTGTTTTAGAATTATCTCTTAGACTAACACAATTTGATCCTGTCATAAGTCTGGAGAGAAAAACTTTTCCCTACATTGTCTCACCTTCAACTTTTCCTTTATTCAACTTTCCTCATATGTCACAAAATAACACAAGATCACTTCAGCTCCACACTGGTCCTAATGTATTTCGCAACACGTGGATAGGAAGTGGAATTCAGCTAGGTTTTCGGCAAGTACATTTATGTTAAGTAGTCATGGTAGGTCAACATGTTATCAGGGCCATAAAAGCTCGAATCTGGACTAGAGAGGCGTCTTGTATAAATTAAACCTAAAATAAACTAAAATGTAATACCAAGGAGATTCCGAGGCAAAAATGCTATAGGAGCCGTGGAGATGACCAGAGACATCAGTAGTTCTGTTGCCTCTTTGGAATCAAAAGGAGAGAAAAGTAATAATAATCATGAGCAAGAAAGGCCAGAAGATTACGAAGTCCATTAACTCAATGAGCAGACTGGCTTATTTGAAGCAAAGGAAAACACCTGATACGTAAGCAAATTTGTGTGGAATAAGACCATAAAGACTTGTTGCTTCATAGAAGGAATTTTGAGCCCATCCCCATGCGGTGGATACCAAAGATGAATGAACTCTCTGGATTGCAACAAGAAACTAGAGCCTGAAGAAGTACCCTCCAGCCCGAGTGAGAATATTTGGTGGAAAAGTAGAGACTGTCTACTGATGCTCTCTAACTGCATGGTCGTGGCATCCTTCTCTCAGAATGCAAAACGTGTAGGTGCGAATGAGATTTTTTCCCAGAATAAAAAAGCGATTATTAGTGCCTTTTTCAGTGAGTGACAGTAACCACTAAAAAATTTTAGACAAAACATTCCAATAACACGTGCACATAATAAAATAGTAAATACTTAGCAAACGTTCACCAAAATGAGCGCTGCTAATTTTAAAGTTTGGATTGGGGGGGTTGTTTGTTTGTTTTAGGACAGGGTCTCCTGGTAGCCCCAGCTGGCCTGGAACTCTCTGCAGACCAGGCTGGTCTCAATCTCACAAAGATCTACCTGCCTCTGCCTTCCCAGTGTTGGGATTAAAGGCATGTGCCACCATGCCTAGCTAATTTTAAAGCATTTTAGATTGCATAATTAGCTAGCTTCCTTATTATTTTACAGATTATGTTTTATATACTAAGATGTAAATAGCTTTCCAGAATATTTCTCTGCCATATGTTCACATGGTTTAGCATATTAATGATCTAGTCCTGTGCTATAGACAATGCCTGAGGCACATGAGAAAAATTTAAAGGCATTCAGAACACTGTCCTAAAGTGCTGAGAGATTTCCTCTTGGGGCTTGGGTTTACAGGATCTCACTTTATTATACACATTTGTAAGACATTTATAATTGAATTTTGAAAACCATTAATTTCATAAGAAAAAAAATTTACAAAATAAAAATGTACAACAGTGACTTTTATGTTTTCATTATTCTAGTTATTCTAGTTGTGACTTTCAACAACTTTAAGAGGCTTCTTTTAATTTTCCTCTGTGACATCAAATTTAGAAATTGCAGCCTTTTAAAAAGTAGAAGAACAAGATGGGCTTAGTGGCGCATGCCTTTATTCCCAGCACCAGGGAGGCAGAGGCAGGAGGATCTTTGTGTGTTTGAGGCCAGCCTGTTCTACATAGTGAGTTCCAGGCCAGCTGGGGCCACAGGGAGACCCCGTCTCAAAAAATGTCAAAATAATAATGATTAATAATAATAATAATTAAGTGGAAGGATAAAACACAGAAAGCTTTGAAAATGTTAATAATTTTGCAAATACCTTGTTTTGTTTTTTTTTTGTTTTTTTTTATTTTTAAAAATGATTTATTTAATAACAACATACTTAGAAGAAGCATATCATTACAACACAATTGACATATTCAATAACGTTTTCCTGAGGTAGGATGCATCTCTTTCAAATTTGGCTGTAAATTTTTAGGTTTACAGTTGAATTATTACAGTTATACAATATTGTACTCAGTATAAACCCTATAAG
>NW_008355271.1:547812-563235 GCF_000622305.1 Nannospalax galili
TCTGTTTTTTTTAAACTTTGGGTGCCCCTTTAATTTTTTTTTTTTTTTTTTTTTTTTTTACTGGCTCACCATTTTATCTTTATTTGCTTGATTTGTAGGTCTTATATTCTTTTTCCATTTAGGAACTAGTTTTCTGCTTCCGGTTTCATCTTCCTTAGAAAACTACCCTTCACATTGTTGCCACTTAAAATTTAAAAAGACTCATACATAATCATTCATTCCTGTGCTTAAAAATCTTTTCTTCTGTGAAAAAAAAAAAAATCACACGTAAGGTGCTCCCCAAGGATGAATCCTGAGATGGGAAAATTGCAAATACCTTGTTTTGTTGTTTTTATTACTGTTATTTTAAAACTTGGGATGCCACTTCAATTTTTAAAAAATATTTTATTATTTTCATTTTATATGTATGAGTGTATTGCCTGCATGTGTGTAAGTGCACCCATGTTCTACAGTGCCAAAGAGGTCAGAAGAGGGCATCGGATCCCCTGGAATTGGAGCTATGGACAGTTGTTAGCCACCATGTGGGTGCTGGAAATCAAACCCAGGCCCTCTGTAAGAGCAGCTAGTGCTCTTAACTGCTGAGCCATCACTCCAGCCCTGACGCTTCAATTTTTATCACTAAGCTTCAGCTGCTATGTTTCTAACATGAAATTTTATCAGTTTATCACTATATTTTTAGTAAATTTTGAGATGTGGCATAGCCACTGAAATGAAGGTCAGATGAGAAAATCAATAAGGCGTTCCTTATTTCTGCTTTGATTATTCTTCAGTATCACCTGCTCAGTTTCCCCCAGGAAACAAAATGTTTATTCCTATCTATATGGCCTTGGTCGAATTGACCCAAGATCTGTATCTTGTTGGTTAAGATTATTAACTACTGGGGCTGGAGAGATGGCTCAGCAGTTAAGAGCACTGGCTGCTCTTGCAGAAGGCCTGGGTTCAGTTTCCAGCACCACATGGCAGCTAGTAACTGTCCATAATTCCAGTTCCAAGGGAATCCAAGGCCTTCTTCTGACCTCCATGGCATTGCCTGGCAAGGGTGTATTTACTTACATTCAGGCAATACAAACATACACATAAAATAAAAATAATATTTAAAAAATAAAGAAAATTATTAAGTATGAAACAGAACCATTATGTCTAGGTTACGAATCATTCAAACAGCTATAAAGATAAGGTAAAGAAAGGGAAAGCTTGCTTTAGTCAGTTTTTTGTTTCATGTTTAATTACTTAATTCAATTTTTGCATCTGGTTAATAAACAACAATCATAGTCGCCCTTTTTAGGATCTAGATGTGTTTTATAAAATGGTATTTTTAAAGTCTCCCTTTGAAATCAAAGCTTTAACAACTCCTGAACTGAAAAAATCTACTGCTGAACCAGATTTTCAGAGGCAAACTTGAGACAAGAATTGATAATTTAAACATTCTGCATGTATAGAGTTCCAGGAAATTTTCCAGGAAAAATAACTTGACATGATTTGACTCACTAAACACAAACCTTATGCAGAAAGCTTACTTATAGTTTTAATTCGATACAGAATTTTTAGTAATTATTCAAATAATTGACATTAAGTGAAGGCTATGGAATGGATTATAATATTTATAGATAATCAGATGAACTATTTTAAATAACACAAAGAAATGTATTCTTAAGGACATAACCAAATACCTTCTTAATTATGTATTCCTTGTTACTAGAACACAATATTAATATGTGCTATTTCAAATGTGATGAGTCTATTTACTTCAGAGCTAAGCATTTGAAGTATTTTCTTATGAAATTATATTAGTTCATAGAAACAAATGTCTACATACCTCATTTATTTGAAAACCTTTTCAAAAGAGAAGCCAATAAGATTTGTTTCTTATTGTATTGATTTGGTTATAATTTCTGTTTTGCTATATTCTTGATGCACATTAATTAGATTCATTTTTAGATCTCAGGTATGAGCCCATCAGTGATCTTGGCACACATGAAGATCAAAATTCCTTGGGAAGCATTTTCAAAGTAAAGGAACAGACAGTTTTCCTGAGGAATGTCTCTTGGCAGAGAGTTTTCAACCATTTTATGACTCACTTTCAGAAGTTATTCTTCCTCATCATTCAAAGCCACAATCTACAAGCTGCTCTTTTGAATTACACGTGTAACAGGTCAGAATAACCAGAGAGTGCAGCGACCAAAGCTTGTGACTGTCATTTTCTTATTTTTAAATTAACTTTTCCTTTGTCTTTTTGAGACAGGGTCTCCCTGTAGCCCCAGCTGGCCTGGAACTCACTATGTAGACTATGCTGGCCTTGAACTCATAGAGATCCGCCTGCCTCTGCCTCCCAAGTGCTGACATTAAATGCATGTGCCACCACAACTGGCAACAAATTTTATTTTATTAAAATTAGAAAGCTTATTCTCTAAAACATTCCATTGTTCTCAAGAGGATAAAAAGTATGAGCTATATAACACATATGTTTGTATGTATATACATATGCATTAGATAAACAATAACAAAAGAGAAAATAGACACAATACACAATGAGATACATCACAAAAGAATACCTATTATGGATTACAATTAAGCAGGTTAAAAGTTATCCAACAGTATTGTCCTTAGGGAAATATAACTTAAAACCATCATAAAATATGCTATATCTCTTTTATTATAGATAAAAAAATGTGATATTGCCAAATACTTCTAAGGATTTTTTACAGAGAAACTCAATTTGCATACATTGCTGATAAGAGCCTGAAGTGGTACAGTCACATTATAATGCACTTCAACAAGCTCTAAAAGCACTAAAACTATACTTACCATCCTATTGTGCTTCTAAATGTTTATTTAGAAGAAATGACAGCATTTCTCTATACACAGTAATGCTGGAATTTTTATGCCCATTTTATTTGTGATAGCAGAATATGAGAATTGACTGAACTGTGCCACGATAAAATAGATGATTAAACAAAGCAAGCTATATCCACACTGTGGAAGACTGCTAGTGACTTGAATGGGTCCATCGGCATTTAGATACATGAAAAATGAATTTTAAAGGGCATTTCAAAAGGTGACATAATATATAATTCCATTTACATAATAGTCTCAAGATCACAAAATTATAGTGATAGAAAACAGAATAATGGTTGCTCAAAGTTAAGAATGCAGAATCCAGACTGGATTGGCTTTGACTTTAAAAGGATGGTAAGGAGGTTTTGTGATGACAACCTGATTCTGTATCAGCATTGCAATGGTAGTTCCTCTTGTACACACCTGTGATGAAATGAACCAGAAATCGACAAAGCCATTGGACCTGTTTGGAATTCCTGGCTTTGCTACTGCAGTATAATTGAGGTATCAGCTTGTGCAGCAATGTGGTAAAAGTTAGAGCATGACTGTACTATCTCATCTACTTCCTGTAAATTTCTGTTCTACTCAGCTTTCAACTGCTGTGAAAAAAACACTCTGATCAATACTAACTTGGAGAGGAAAGGATTTATTTGGCTTACAAGTCGTGCTCACAGTTTGTCGCTAAGGGAATGAAAGGTAGGTGCTCAGGGTACGAACCTGGAGGCAGGAGCTGAAGCACAGGCCTTGGAGGAATGCTGCTTTCTGGCCTGGACGCTGGCCTTGCTCAACCTACTTTCTTACACAATATAGGAACACCTGGCCAGAGGTGGCACCACCCACAGTGGGCTGGGCCCTCCCACATCACTCAACAGTCAAGAAAATGCCCTACAGACATGGTCACACCCAGTCCAATGGAGGCAATTCCCCAGTTGAGGCTCCGTCAACCTCAGGTGTGTCAAGTTGACAACCAAAGCTCTCCAGCACAATTTGCAATTATTTTTTTCCTCAATGTATATTTCTTATTGAATATTTTATGCATTTCATACAATACATCTTATTTAAGCCCCCTCCCCTATAAGTCCCCCACTGAATTTAACGTTTGTATACCCAGATGTCCCTCCATGTGAGTTCATCCACTGGAGTCTAATCAGTCTATTTAGAGTCATTCCCTTAAAGAAGATCAACTCTCCTTCACCCCTCAGTAATTAACCACCAATAGTTCCTCAGCTAAGGTTGGGACCTGCTGCCCATTTCCCTTGTTCTATGATGGGCTTTTGTCTGATTGAGTTTGCATGGGTCTTGTGCATGCTGTCACCATTGCTATAAGTACATATGATCAAGTTCCCAGAGACCTGGAAGACTTTCCTTATGATCATTCGCAAACCCTGGCTCTTTCAATCTTTCTGCCCTTTCTGCAGCGGTCCCTGAGCTGTGGTGGGTGAGGTTTAATATAGGAGTCCCATCCAGAGACACCTACTCTGCAGTCTTTTCTTCTCTAAAACTTGGCCAGCTGTGGCCTTCTGTGTGCCTCACACTTTGTTGTATGAGGAAGCTCTGCTGGGGAGAGTTGAGAGACGCATTAGTAGTGTCTCTACCCCCGTTCCACTATGCTCCATGACTACTAGGCACACATGTTCTATTGTGTCACTTAGGGATGAGCATCTCACAGACACTTCTTTTCTGTGTGTAACCAGTTCTGGAACTCTGTACTAGTCTCCATTGTTGCAAAAAGAAGCTTCTTTGGTGAGTAATGAATGGTATACGTCTCTGTAAATTTAAGGATTCATATTTAACACACAGTAAGAAATTACATTTGTCTAGGGATATGACAGAGATAGGGTTTTCTCTAGGCTCTGTGATCTCTCCAGTCATGCGTATTTGGATATGTTTACAGGACCACACCTAAGTTCTCTCCCATTTAGAGTCCTTTAAATCCCATTAGATAACTGTTCATTACCCCCAAGATGAAAGTGCTGCTACTTTCATAGTTTGTTGTGCCAGTCATTGTTAAAACTGGGGTTGGACCATGGATTGATTTTCTCCCTTAGCAGCTTGAATAGTATCCTCCAGAACTACGAGAGCTAGTCTTCAGGGAGAAGGCTTCCAAGTCAGTTCCAGCTCCATTGCTCCAAGTCCTTTGCCTGAGGCATGTCCTGTCTTCAGCAATACGGTCTTACCTTCAAGTTCTGGGAGGAATCAAGGGCTGTGGCAATAGCCTGTGTTATTTTGTGAGTCTCTTGGACTACCATGACCAAAGACTCAAAGGGACGTTTCTCCTGTCTGGCACTGTGTTCCTTGTTATGCAGCCTTCAGCTGTACACATACACTCATGTTCAGATACTGTATGTGTATTTTTCAGTAGATTTTTGAGCTAATATATTTCCCTCTGGCTTTTCACACCACCTAAGCATTATTTATCTCCCTCCCCATCCTCTTTCCCTACTTAAAACACCCCCATTCGATATCAGGGTGATCTGGCTGCTACATATTTTGCCCCATTGATTTCCAAGGTGACTGATCTGACTGGTTAGGCAGGTGTCCCTTTCCTCTCTCAATGCTCCACACTCTGCATGCATCCCTCCTAATGCTGCATACATAGTTGAAGAGGATGACCTTCCCTCACAGAGGAGGACCAGGTTTGGTTCAAGGGTATATGAGTAGCTGTGTTCCCCTGCTAGAACCTACAAATAAGCTCTCATTTTCTTTCACTTGAAAATAAGATCAAAGAAGATAAGTAATCAATTATTTTTCTTGCTCAAATGGATTGCAGTCAAAACCATTTTGGAACTATCAGTAAGAAGTAATTTCAGATGTGCTGGGATGTCTCCTTCCAGAAGAATCTTGTAATTTAGTGTCTTCTGAAAATCAGGTGTAGAATCTCACATGGTTACAGGTAGAAGATGATAATCTAATATGTATCATTTACATTTTAAAAAGTCTGAAATGACAAATACTTTGTGTGGTGTTATGTAGACCCAAATAGCTTCGTCATCTTACCTTCCAAAATAATATCTCCCTGGAGTCTGGATATCAGGGGGGATACACCGGGAAACTTTAATGAGCCAGTTCAGTGAGGGTGGTGAGTATCATTCCAAATATATTCTCATAAAAAAATTTAGGAAGATTGACACATGACCAGTCAGGAAAAGATATTTTAGGTACCAAACAAAACTTGTAGAAAGAGCATTCAGGGCATTAAGAAGACTTTGTAAGGCAAGAAATAAGCTGAAGAGATGGGAAGAGTTAGGTCAGGAAGAGCGTGCATGCACTGGAGAGATAACTGATTTTATTTTCAAGTTAATGGGGAACCGTTCACAGATTTACCCAAAGGAATGAAATGACTAGACTCTAGTCCCTGGCCTTGTCTTTTGCTAAATAGGACTTACATCAAATTGTTTGCTGCAATTTTCATCCAACTGCTTTTGGAAAAAATAAAAATAATAAGAACAACTGTTCAAAAGTTATCCAGGACCAACACACAAATCAGATACATCAGAAGTCTATGGTTGAACACTTGCCTACTTTCTTCCATGACCATCTCTGAGGCTTGTCTTTGAAATTCCAGAGCACCACAGATTACAGAGTAAAATAGCCATTGCATTTACATATCTGTTTCCTCATTTTTGCCAAATTCCATAAGCTCTAGAAGGCTTAAAACACTTTTTTTAATGCACAGCCTTACCCAGTTGATTTCCCCCAAAGGCATTCTAAAACTCTCCTTTTCAGATCGTTTGACTGGGGAAAAATGTCAAAATTTTATTTTCATTTTGCTGAAACAGAGTTCCCTTTAGTCTAGAGACTAAGTTTTCCAGAAAGAAAGGAATCCGGATAGGATTGTTAGACTAAGTGAAACAACCTCCCTGAATCTTCAATTTCTCAAGGTAAATCTAAGCAGAAGGCTAAAGTGTTAGGCAGCAGCACTGCAGGTCAGGTCGCTGGGAACACCAACTCCCCAAGCTATGCTTCAGATACAGAGTATCCTGGGCACCGCACAGGAAGTACGTGGAGAGAGATGCTGTTGCCCTGACAACTTACTCTTCTTAGGTTCTAATGCCACCATGTAATAGCATCATTCCTTCTCTCAGCTTATTCAATACCTAATAGTGTGCATGATTCTTTGGGCTCACTAATAATATTCTGAAGCATTTCATCTTATTTATCATTAAGAGTAAGTAATAGGAATGTTGGAGAGAATAGTACTTTGTAAAAAATGTAAGTACAAAGTGATATGTCCAAAACACCTGAAAGGTATGTCCAACCCCCATGCCGGTTATAAGTTAGGGCTCTCCTAAAACATAGGGCATCTTACTATTTCTGTATAAAACAAGGGAAGCCTATTGTGTCAAGTTAACATTCCCAGACTTTCCTTAAGACAACTGACAGAAAGTATGTATTCCAATGGGAGCATGCCAGTGGGGACAAGGTATAAAGATGATTAAAGTTGATTGATTGAGGCGTTTGTATGAAATACACAAAAAAAATCAATAAAAACAAATTAAAGAATAAACAAGGGCGGTCATAACAGAAATAGCAGAACAAGAAAGTCAATCTATGATTTCACATAGCAGAACAAACATTATGTAAATGAGAGAAGATATAATCAGAATCCCACAGAATTCATGGTTTGAAATCTATGACCCTAAAGTAATTACATGTGATAGATGTAAAGCCATCAAAAGAGGCCCATATCTTAATGCCCAGGATCTGTGACTATGTTCCCTTATATGGCAAAGACAGACATGATGTAGCTAAGGACCTTGAGATGGGAAGATTATCCTGACTGGCACACTATATTCACACAGTCTTTGTGAAGCCTGGAGGATCAGAGCCAGAGAAGAAATTTTAAGATACAAAGAATGGCTCAGAGCCAGAGATTCAAAGATACTGTGATTCTGACTTCGAAATAGGGAGAAAGTTCCTGGAAACTAAAAATGTAAGTGGCCTCTGGAAGTCAGAGCGTTCAAGGAACATATTACCTGAAACCACCAGAAGAATGCAGCCCTTCTTTCCCATTTTGAACTCTGACCTCTACATAATAAACTTATATTGCTTTAATCCATTAGATTGTTTTAATTTATTGTCAAATTCATGGAGAGCTAACACAGATTTTGATACTGAATGGAGGGATGTGTGGCATTGCTAAGCTCTATTCCAATTATAACTGAATAATGAGTCAGCCCGACTCTCAAGGCCACGAGTAGACCTAGACTCTGAGAACCAGCCATTCCTTCCCATGTCTCATGGTCTTGGGGAACTCTGCTTCTAAGACAGGCCTCAGCCATACTTTTATTCAGACTCTTCAGCATGAACTGGGGAATTACAAGCTTCAACCCACCCTTATCAATGAATTTTGTCCTTTAATCCCTAGGCCTAAAATATCTCATACACAGAATGTCAAGCATATATCTCAACTCTCTTTGGTTCCACTGAGAATACCATATACAGCTTTCAGTGCCTTGATATGTTAATTCAGTCACACCTACATTCATTCCCTATCTGGGGGAGGGTACAGTGGAGTTTACTAGGGATCAAGGTTGTATGTCTAGGTCACAAGAAAAGCACATGGTTCAGTGGGCTTGTTTACATTGTAAAGAGTAGCTTCTTGGGGCAAAGGTAAGTAAAAGTCCTTAGTCCAGACTCTGTTCATACTGTAACTCAATCCTACAGGGGTACTCTTAAAACAAAAGCTAAAATATGCAGAAGGAATTTTTTAAAATATTTTATTATTTTTATTTTATGTGTATGAATATTTTGCCTGCAGGTACATAAGTGCACCAAGCACGTTAAATGCCTGCAGAGACCAGAAGAGTGTGTCAGATCCTTTGGAACTGGAGTTCTAGATGATTGTTAGCTGCCATATGGGTGCTGGGAATCAAACCCAGGTCCTCTACAAGAGCAGCCAGTGCCCTTATCTACTAAACCATCTCTCCAGGCCCCAGAAGGAACTTTTTCCATTGAATAGTAAGTACAGACTAGGAGACTTTCAAGAGCATGAGAAATCCAGATTGCTTTAAGTATACAGTGCCTTGACTGAAGGCATGACGGAGGAGGATTCAGATGAAGTGAAGAGTGTGGTAGAGAAATCGTGTATCACCCTACAGTGTCTACACAGTCAGTCTGTAGGTAGAGTATGAACACTGAAAACACTGCTGGACAGGCTGAGAGGGAAGGAATGGACTTTGCTTTAGAGCTGGAGGAAGGGACCTTTGTTGTACAGTGATAGAAAATGTTAGGTGAATTATCTCTGACAATTTTGTGGAAAGCAGAACATTTAATAGATGAACTTGTACACTTAACGAAAGAAGTTCCAAACAAAGTGTTGATGATCCAGTCCAGATTTTCCTTGCCACAGATTAAAAAACATGAGAAAAAAAAGATAGCCCAAGAGAAGTACTGTTCAGAAGCAGTGAAGCTGGACTTGGCGATATGGGAATGACCTATCCCGTTGCAAAAGATACAGAGAACAGGTTGTTAAGAAAGCGTTCTCTGAAGAGAAAGTCAAGAGTGGAAAACCTTTTGCAATTGCCCTAGGCAAACCAAAAACTCAAAATATTTATTCCCACAGAACACACTATGACAAGAGCAGGCATGGGACTGCAGGTCACCTCAGCCATCTCCACAATCTCTTCCTTGACTCATTTGTTATTCAAAAGTAATGTGATTTCAGGGTCTGGTGGCACAGACCTGCAATCCCAGCCACTTGGAAGGCTCAAGAAGGAGATAAAAAATGCCAGGGCTACCTGGGCTACATAGTGAGTTCAAACTGCCAGCCTGGGCAATCTAGTGAGACTCGGTCTCAGACTAAACAAGTAAGAGGGCTCAGTAGTGGCTGCTTGCTCGGCATCGGCAAGGCCACAGCTTCAATCCTTAGTGCTGAAAACAAAGTAAGTTCTTTCAAGCCATGTGATTTTCTGGCTTCCAATTGTTTTCTTTTGCTACAGTGTGGTAAGAAACATGGGATTTCAAGAACATCTCTACTTTCCTCCTTTCTAGATGGGAACACCTGCAGATGTCATCCAACGTTGGTCTCTGGTCCCAACACTGTACTACTGGGGCAGATAATTTATTTTCTTCTTTTAGAGGAAATGGTGGAGGAAAATTTCTCTCTAAGATGAATTGAAACTGGAGCTTGATTTAGATAGTATAGACGACAAGATGTGGTTCTTTGAACTGATGACGCGCAAATGAGATTTTTAACTTATAACTGCAACTTAAAATTTAAACTATGGTGTACTGACACTTTGGGTCCCTTAAAATAAATAGATGTATTTTGCACGTGGTCCCTGAGGGCCAGGGGCCTGATAGTGGTAAATGGAATGGTAAGACCTCCAAAGATGTTTGTATCCATCAACAGGAAACATTAGTTTGGAAAAAAATCTTTGAAAAATTGAAGTTAAATGTTCACCCTATAGGGGAAATATTAATCCAATGGAGAAAACATCTAATGCTGAGTTTGTCATAATTTGTTGAAGCCTGATATTGCTAACAGAGAACAAGCTGGATGAAATAGAATATCCACCTGGTTCAGAATAACTGTAAACTGTGTATACAGTATAGTAGAGGAACTCGTAATTCAGCAAGAAAAGAGCACTCAGAGGGGGCCTAAGGGAGAGATATGCCAATCAGCACAGTTACTACCTGAACATTTCCACTAAGAAAAATCTAGTTGGTGACTACAGAAACCAGCAGAACTCTTGGTATACCTACCCTGCCGATGCACAAAATTAAGGAGCTCAGTGGCTTCCACACAGAGAGAGTTTTCTCCTGACAAATATTTTTCCAGAGTTGAGGCACACAGGATAGAAAGATAAATGACTAACACAAAATATCTGATAACCAAAGCCAAAACGGCAATGTTTTCCTTTCTTTCTTTTTTTCCCTCATTCAAAGGAGGTGAACATATTCTGGAGAGAGAAGCCCCTATGAACGGAGCAAAATAAACATGAATGTCCTGGGCGGGGCCAGTGAGCTGACAACTCTGCTTTTTTCTGTGGATAGTTGTAGATTCTGAGCAAAGTTAGAGCCAGAGAATCTGCAGTTGCCCCCTGAGAGGAAGAAAGTGGTCCCCTGAGGCCTGAAGGAGGCCAGCAGATATTGGTGAGTTATTTGGAACAGGAATAAAAAGTGGATAATTCCACTGTCTTCAGCACAGAGTTTATAGTCCCTAAACGACAGTGAATTTGGAACCTAGACAGACTAAAATGTCAAAAGATAACAATGAAATCTGTTCTACAGAGATGAGCATGTCCTCTATTCTCTTGGTGCTGAGAAGACAAACTGTGGCCCAAAGGAAAGACTGCGAGCGCCCCACTCATCTGCCCAGAGGGGATGGAGCTCCCTTTTCAACACAACAGCATTAGCTGCGATGACTTCGCATGTAAGAAGAAAACAGCGCCATAGGACTAAACACTCACAAAACATTCAAATAATATGAACAAACCTGTAGTTGATCAAGATATTAGAATGAGCTGTCAAGCCTTTTTATAGAAATATAATTATTTTGATTTAGAAAACAGAGAAAGGAATGGGAAAGGTGAGTATCAATGATTACCATGAAATGAATAAAATGAAAATTCTACAGCTGAGAAATAAAATAATCTCCACTTAAGACATAAAATATGCATGTAACAGCTGATTAAATACAGTCAAAAAGTTAAGGGAGGAACTGGAGAACTGGCTCATTGGTTAAGAGCACCAGCTACTCTTGCAGAGGACCTGGGTTCTGTTCACAGCACCCACATGGTGGCTAACAACCATCTATAACTCCAGTTTCAGAAGATTCAACACCTTCTTCTGGCCTCCTCAGGCATAACACGTACATGGTGCACTTACACACACGCAAGGAAAACACTCATATATAAAAAATAAAAATTAAAAAAGTTTTTAAATGGAGTGTTGGTAACAGACGCACAAGAATGGACGATGTTCAAATTGCAGCATGAAGAACCAAGAAAATAAGAGATGAAGAAAAGGTGAAGGTCACAGCCAAAGACCTAGCACAGCTGCACCTGCAGCAGGAGGGGAGGGTTCTCAGTATTTAGACAAAAGCAATATTTGAAGAAGCAATGAGTGAGAATTTTCAAAGCTGTTGTGTACGGTATCAAGCCATTGAAACAAACAAGCTCTTCCAATTGTAGACAAGAGAAATAATAGGACAAGCACAGTAGGACAAGTCTGTAATTTGGCAATGGGGAGACTGAGGTGGGCATTATGAGTTCATGCCAACATGGACTAATAGCAAGAACATGTCTCAAAAAGTGAGAGAGAGAGAGAGAGAGAGAGAGAGAGACTGGTAAGAGGAAAAAAAGGTTTGTTAAGTAAGATAAGAAAATACCCTTAAAAAACAGAAACGCAGGAAAATTATGAAAGTACTATATTATGAAATGACTTGCATGTGATTTCTGAAAAAATGAAATTAAATGCTTAGATACAGAAAAATAACAAACATATTGATCCCATTTTTAGTTTTTAAAAAGTTCTTCCCAAGTGGAAACAAAAAATGTTTTTCAAAAATTGATAGAATTCAAAGCTCACACCCAGCTCTGAGAAAGAATACTCAGTGCTTGTTTCTCTACGTTGGGGTTACCTCTCTCAGGATGACTGTCTCCAGTTCCACCAAGTTGATAATTTTTTTGACAGCTAAAAAATATTCCATTGTATAAATGTACCACACTTTCACTATACAATCATCAGTTCATGAACATCTTGGTTGCTTCAATTTCTTGGTTATTGTGAAAAGGGCAGCAATGAGCACGTATGAGCACATATATCTGCAGTAGGATATAGAGCTTTTTGGATATATGCCCAAGAGTGGTAATGCTGAGTCATAAGTTAGATCAATTTTTAACTTTTGGGGGAATCACAACACCGATATCCATAGCAGCTTCACCAGGATCTCTTGTAGTTCAGGATGGCTTCAAACTCACTATGCAGCCAAGGATGAACTTAAACTTCTGCTTCTCCTGCACTTTACCAACTAAGCTACATACCCAATCTCTTAAAGGAATTCCTTTAAGAAGAAGTCAATACATAATTAACATAGCAAGACCCCCACCCAGATAAAGTTCTGATTTGTGAAAAGGAAGAGCCTAAGTGGTTTCCTGCTCCTCAGAAGTATATAAAATCTGCTGCTAAATGTGATTCCCAAGATGGCAGCCCATCCTGGCAGTGTCAGTCCCATTGTACTAGTTTCGAAGACAAGAAAGATGAAAGATTGAGGGGGTAGTGGAATGTTCCTCCATGGTTTTAGAGAGCCTCTGAGGCCAGGCAGCATGTGCTAGAGTTGAGTCCCTACGAGGAGCTCCAAAGAGGAGACTGCACAAGCCTGAGTTGTGGTGGAGACCCCAAGACCCAGATGCCAGAGTCATGAAACATCTGCCAAGGAAAGTTGCATATAGGGAGAAGAACCAGCCCAAGAGAGAGATGTATGCTGTTGGCAACAATGCTGGAGGGGCGGAGTCATTCCGACATGCGTTTGCTGTGTGCCTCGCTGGGCTTTGGTCTTGCTCTGGTTCACTCTTTCTTCACTATGCCCAAGCACCTTTTTTTGGAATGATAATGTATATTCTGTGCCATCATATGTTAGGAATATGTAATTTATTGTTAACTTTTACAGTGGTCACAGTTAAGAGACGGCCTTGACTTTGGAATTTTGAAGAGTATTGAGAATTTTAAAGGCTATGGGGACATTTGAAGTGGAACTAAATGCATTCTGCATCATAAGATGGCCATGAGGGTCAGGGAACCAAATTTGGTGGTTTGAATGTGAAATGCCCCCCAGAGACTCATAGAGATGAAAATATTGCCCAAGCTGATGGCGCTGTTTGGGAAGGTTATGATACCTTAACTGTCACAAAAGGGATGAGAGTTTATTCTGAAGCCAAATATAAGTGACCGTGGCCCAGGAACACAGACTCAGGTTCCAAGGTGGGAGCCATTTCATGAGTTTTTATAGTAACAGAACAAAGAAAAGTCATAACTTAAGGCATTTTTCAAGTACATTGGTGGAAACATTAAGTAGGCAGTTATAGCAAAGGAGAAATCTCAGCTCTAGGCCTCCAATGCTCTCTGATGGCGCTAAGCATTTTGTTTGGTGAGAGCTGGTGGATTTTGTAGTTAATACTTTCCAAAAAGTTTATTTTTTTTTAAATCTGTTAGTCAGAAGATGTTAAATCAGACACAGCTGGGCAAGGAACGGTTATTTAGGGGCTAAAGATAAACAGTAATTAGGCTCTGAACCTGCAACATTCCAGCCTCTCCACAATCACTGAAGTAATCAGTTGATCAGTCTTTGCAGAAGGTTCAGCTTCAAAAGGTAGTTTATCTGGGAACGTAGTCACACATTCCTTAGAGCTGCAGTTATCGGTGTTTGCAGGACACTTGGGTCGTTATATGGGTGCTGGGGTCTGAAGTCCATCCTCATGATTTTCCAACAAGAGCTCTCAATTCCTGAGCCAGCTCTCTAGCCTTCACGTTTTTTTTTTTTTTTCTAATTAGCATTTCTAGAACACTGCAGCTAATGGTGAGTTTCCACTTCCTATCATGTAGGCATTTGTTGTTACTAAGAATAACAATGTGCTGATTTAATCTTACAAATCTCAGAGACAGACATCATGTACAGTATACTTTCTTAAGAAGGACTACTATAAATGATCCTTGTTTAAAAGAGTATGTGAAAAGAAAACTTTACCTTTAGTTGGAATTGAATTATGATGACGAAAGGCAATACTGAAAATACTGTGATGCACTGGAATTGCTGGGAAGAAAATGCATTGCTTTGGAGTTTAATATCAGCTAGGTACCTAAAAAAAGAACATCATGCCAAACCTAAAGGAGAAATAACAAAGAAAACAAGAATAAGGAATCAGTGTATAATTAGAGAAAAGTCAACACTGAGAGATACTTCTTTCAAAACATTAGTAATATTGACCAGAAGAAACCATTCATAACACAAAGTATCAGAACTGTAATAGGGCATATAATATAGGAATTACAAATTTGTCATAAAATATAATGAATACTTTTATACTGATATAAAGTTTCGATTAAGGAGATAAAATGATTTAAAATAAAAATTTCCATAATAAAGCAAAGTAAAATCTCTGAATGGCCCAAGACTGATCAAAAAAATAGAATTTGTAGTAATAACCACCACACAGGAGAAGGCTTAGACCCAGACGGTGTCTCTTGTGAGTTTGAATATAGAATTCTTTCATGTAAAGGAAAAAAACATCAATCACTAATAACCTTTTAGACATTTTTAGAGCAGAAAATTATACAAATACTTTCCATCATCTTTACTAATAGCAGAATATGACGACTTTGATTGTTAGCCTGAGCCCATGACAACAACTTTGAAGGAAAGAAAATCTTCAGACCTATCTTTCATATGAACATAAATGCCAAAATGCTGAGCAAAATATTAGCAAATCTAAAGTTGTGATATATATAAAAAAGGCATACTGTGATCATCTAAGGATTAGTCCAAGAATGCAAGGCTAGATTACCACTAAAAAAAAAAAAAAAATCACTCAATATATTTCACTATACATTTAAAAAATGAGTAATGTTTATCAGTGCTTGACAGGG
>NW_008355271.1:563408-571197 GCF_000622305.1 Nannospalax galili
GTCACTATAGAGATAATCCAAAAAATGAAAGTCTAAATTCCCACAAAAAAAAAAAAAAATCACTCAATATATTTCACTATACATTTAAAAAATGAGTAATGTTTATCAGTGTTTGACAGGGGCTGAAGAGATGCTTCATTAAGAGCATTTGCTACTCTTCCAAAGAACCTGAGTTTGGGTGTTCATAACTGCCGGTCACTCCAGCTCCAGGGGCTCTGATCACCTCTATGGGCACCTGTACAAACCTACACACAGACGCACGTGTGTACACATAACTTTAAAATACATATTTCAAAAATAACTAAATAATAAACATGTTTGAACAAAATACCATTTGTTGTAAAGAGAAAAAAAAATTAACAAACTAGAAACAAAATAGAGCTCCCTTGATCTGAATGAAAGTCTTTAAAACAACCTACAACAGATATATTTAATGATGAACTATCAAAAGCAATGCTTTCCCTTAGGATCTGGGAAGAGGGGTAAGGAATACGCTGTGGCCACTTCTGCGCAGGACTGCATGAGTGTACACTGAGGCGCAGACAACATCACGCTGTGGAGGCCATTGTGAGGGGAAGAAAGAGTGGTGGAAGTAAGAGTGAAGAAGAGGATAGCAGCATAAACTCGAGGTTCCAGGCTGGACCCCTGCCTCCTGATTTCAGGTTGCAAATGGTAGAGCCAGGATGATTGTCCTCAACTCTTCTGGCTTGAGGTCTGTTTCCCACGAAGCCTCTATTTAATGTTCCCACCTCTGTCGCCACTTGAGGTCTGTTTTGCTCAACCCTGTCATGTTCTCTGATGTGATGGTAATGTGTGAGTCTAGAGAAATTTGATGCTTGGTTACTTTTTAAAATAATCATCAGATGTTAATACTAAGAAATGACTAAAAATGAAAATAAATACCGAGAGTGAAGAGAGACGAGCAAAGCCAAAGAGCTTTAGATATGTTTGTCTTTAGAGAGGTATGAATCACCCTTGACCTGCCAAGAATGGAAGGGAAACTTCTGATAGATTTGTAGGGCCTGTACAGAGAGGAAATGGGTTTGCTTTTTCTAAAATAGAACCCAGGGGTAAGGGCAAGCATAGCAAACCAAACAAACAAAGACCATGTGTTTAGCACTGCATCAATGGACAAAAGTCACCAGTTGGTATATCTTGTTCCTCTCAGATCCACTCATATGGCTTGGGCCTTCCGCTGTATGTCTGCCTGCTGCCTTCCCGTGGGGTTGGGTCAATGTGGATCAGATGGGGAAAACGGAAGAAAAGACTGGGGTCAAGATATTTATTCCCCCAAATGCCACCCTGAAGAGTCACCCCACTCCCATTCTCACGAGTGTTTTCCCTTGCTTAAAAAACTGTCTCCATTTCTATTTCTAACCATGTGTCCTGGGAAACAAGAATCTGGAATTTTACCAGTTGCCTTGGGACTCAATAATAGTTTGTGTAGGAATAAGTTTCATGGCCCCATACCAAATAAAAGCCTACCAGGAGGCCATCTGCTCTCAGAGTTAACATCTTCTAAGACCTTGGTATAAAACTTGCTTACAATTTTTGCCACTCTTATTTCAAAATTCATAAGAATTTACTTTTACCTTATTCTCTGACTACAAATTGCAGAGTTGCAAAGTTTTAAATAATTTAGTTGTAACATAATAATAGAAGGAAGCCCCTTCACTGTTTCCTACCATTAATATTAATCTGTGCTCAAGATGTCTTCGTACCTTCATATAAATGTTGGGTGCTATTGACCACATTCCTAATCACTACAAAATATCTTTTGTAAAGAAAAATATAGAGTTCCTATAGACTAAAAGTTTGTAGCAGAGAAGAGATCATGGTATTAGCTTTTATTCTTCTAACAGTTCCCCAAATCTCCAACTGCTGATTTAGATCTTTGCAAAGATGTAGCCTGAAAAAGGAGACAGGACATTAGGGACAGAAATCTTGCACTTGACAGATGTCATCAAAGGTGCTGTCTTCTAAGAGGAATAGGTTCTGCATTTAATTATTTCTCTTACAAGCTAAAAGCCACCTTGGCTTTCCCATTGGCCCACCCGTATTTTTTAAATTTTCAAATAAAGTTGTTCTTTTCCTTCCTGTAATCATCTGACTGACAATCCATAATGCTAATCAGCAGATTCTCTCAGACCTTACATAACTGAAAAAATTAAAGATATTAAAAAGTCACTCAGCATTTACATATCTAATGGTTTGCAGGAAAAATTTACAATACAGAAAAACATATGATGAGCAATTACCTTTGCAGATGATAATTGCATTTATTCTCTACAAAAGCCCTAGTAAGACTATTTTTATAGGCCAGGGATGGTGGTACAACCCCACAATCCCCCACAAAGGATACTGAAGCAGGAGGATTGCTTGTGAGTTCAAGGACAGCCTAAGCTACACAGTGACTTAGTAAGCTGCCTGGGCTACAGAGCCTCATAAAAATTGTCTCATAAAACCAAAATCAAAACAAACAAATTTTAAAAATACCATCTTTATTACCATAGAACAAACTGAGTACTGACGCTCTGAAAAGCAACTTTTCCAGGTTATACAGGCAACCAGCAAGAAATTAGGAATCTAATACCGCATATTATTTATAAAAATTCAATCAGTAAATAAATGTTTGAAATACTTAGCTGGTATGTTGCTACATTACTATGATATTAAAAACTGCTTTGTTAGATATTGTGATGGTTTGAGTGAGAAGCATTCCCCATAGGCTCCAAGTATTTGAACACTTGTTCAGCAGGTGGTGCTGCTTGGGGAGGTTTAGGAGGTGCAGCCTCGCTGGAGGAAGCACATCAGTGGAGTGCCATGAGAGTTCACAGCCTTGCCCCACCTCCTGCTGTTCTTTTCAGCTTCCTGTGCCTGCTTGAATATGCGCATGCTCAGCTTTCTGCTCTGCCTCCTGCTGTGGCCCCCTCCTCGATGGACTCTTAGTCCTCTGGAACCGTAAACCCAATAAACTCTTCCTCCTTTAAGTTGTTTTGGTCATGGTGTTTTACCATAGCAACAAAAAGCAACTAATACAGTGTTTCATCTGTCATTTAAGAAATTGGATGTACTTCAGTTATTCGACAAAATTCAGCTGCACAGAGAACTCCCATGGCATATCTCTAGGCAGAGATATGGAGCCTAGCAACACACTTGGAAATGAGGAATTCATATTTGAAACAATTAAAAGTCACTGCCAAACACTATTCCAGAAATACAAACCATTATTCTGATGAAGAATCAGAAGCATGCAACATTAAACAATGAAGACCTAGACCTTTAATCCCAGCAGTGAGGAGGCAGAGGCAGGCGGATTTCTGTGAGATCTCCTCTACATAGCCAGTTCCAGGCCAACTGGGGCTAAAGGGAAACCCTGTCTTAAAAAACAAACAAACAAACAAGAAATGAAGAGCTAGAAGCTAGTGGCAGGCTTTGCTACAGAACTGTGTGTGACCCTGCAACAATGGGATCCCTGAGAACTCAAAGGGAGAGGGCCCTGCATTCATCAACGCCATTCCCACTTACCGCCAGTTGAAGGAGCTGTAAGCTACCTCAGCGATGCTGTGTGGGAACGAGGTGCAGCTCAGGAGCAACTTGGTGATGGAGGAGCTGGGCTGGTGGCTGAATAGCAGTCAGTCCCTGACTGACGGGGAAGACGCAGTAGTGGTGGGGGATGCAGATCTCCCACACCTGGTATGTGAGTAGGCCAAGGTGCACTTTAAGCAACTGCTGTCCAGGTTAGCTGCCTCGGCGGACCATGGAGGTGGTCAACCATACTGACGTGGACCAGATCATCACCTCCAAGGAGCATCTGACCAGCAAGATTCAAGCCTTCATCCTCCTCAAGGCAGAAGTCTGTGTTGCACAGCCATGTCTAGCCCTCTATTCCATCCATCCTGGAGGCCCTGATGGTGTCCACCAGTCAGAGCTTCACTGAGGTACGGGATGTCTTCTTCAAGGAGGTCATGGACATCAACCTGAATATGATCAATGAACGCAGCATTTACAAGCTGGGCGAGTACATGGAGAAGCTGTACCAACTGGTGTACCACTCCCCAAAGATGCAGAGATGCTGTGAGATGAGGTCTCTGTGAGTCTGCAGGCTGCCGCAGCTTTGATATGTCCAGCACACTGGTGTTCAAGCAGCTAGCCCAGAATCACATGTGTGAGCAAATGAGTGAAGACCCTCCTGCATCAGGAGCTGGGGGAAGGAATCTGTGCAAGTCCATCCAGTGGATTCTGGAGGTGGCACTGAAGAATTAAGACCACAACAGTAGCTCCCTCCTCAAGAGGTTCTTCCAGGAGCCGCTGCTGCAGATTATCCTTCAGCTCCTCCTTAGGAAACTAGCCTCCAGCTGCAAGTCAGAGTATTCATATTTGAATACTTGGCCAGGTTCATCCTGGTAAAGAACACCAGGTAAAGAACATCCTGGTAAAGAACACTGTAGACTGTCACAAATGCCACCCTTTGGCTGGGAAGGAGGCTTACAGTATAATGCAAACACAATCTCTACCTGGACAGCATGTTCAGCACAACAGTGACCCCCAACCTGCGCCTGCTGGTGGAGGGCTTGTCCGTCGACTGGGGCAAATGGTATGGCAACACCAGTGAAGGCCGTGGCAGGAGTGGCACCTCCTGCCCCTCCACCTCACAGCACCCTCACAGCAGGCCCGGCAGGTGGTGTCTGTGATCCAGCATGAGGAGGTCAGGCTGCCCTTCGCAGCTGGTTCTGCGCCTCCATCACGTGTGTCCCTGAGCTCTGAGGCCTGCTGGTCCAGGATCTGTGGGCCAAGAGTGAGTCCCCTTTTCACTGGGGCCCTGTTACAGGAGAGTTTCCCACCCATAACAGTCCCTGAGGCCTCCTCATGACCACCCCCCACTTCCCACTGGGAAAGGCTGTGGGCCTTGAATGCCCTAAGCCCAGTGGCCAGGAGATGGGGAGCAGGTGTCCAGCTCTCAGGTCATTCCTGCATCCGTACCACCACTGAGGACAATACAGGAGTGCAGACAGAGTTCTAGGTTGGTGGTCTCCTGGGTTCTGTTTTACATTTTCCCAGGACTTCTTGGGCACTGCAGCATCAGCTCTGGGGAAGGGTGCCCCAGACTGTGCCTTGTAGGGCGACATGGGCAAAGATAGTGTGTATTCCTAGGGTTCTGGACTATGTGAGTCACTTTATGAAGTTCAGTACACCTGTTACTGATCTCTGTTTTCTGTAGGCTGGCCTCAGAAGCTGGATCTAGTTTTGAGTGTTTTCTTTTTGCGCAGGGCACTCTGTCCTGCACTCCTCTTATCACCTGTCTCCCTCATGGCGGGTCTTGTCATCCTCAGAGGGAGAGACAAAAGCATAGGTATTGTGACTGGAAGCCTAAGAAGGGGGCAAACTCAAACCATTTCAATCTAGGGCTCCTTAGCACCGTGATGAGGAGGAAGAAGTGGCACAAGATAGGCACCAGGGCCCGGTCTCTCTCCTGTCCCCTTCCTCCTGGGCTCTAAGGATAGATGGAGTCCAAGTGGACACTGGCCTCACTGTGCTGGTTGCATCTGAGAAAGGGTGAGCTTGGAGGTCTTATAGAGGGGAGTAGGACAAGGGGCCTGAAGGTGGAAATAGAAAGGCCTGGAATGTGCTGGTCTGTGCAGGGGAAGTGTCCTGAAGGAGGGAGTTTGGAAGCCTTGGAGCACCTGATTGAGGCCAGGATGGCAAAGAGAAGGTGACTAGGACCTGGACCAACTCGGGTGCCAGCTGTTCTTGTCTATCTGTGTGTCACACACATTTTGGGCTGACAGCTATTCATTGGCAGGGCTTGAGTGTGGGCTCTCCTGTCCCAGCCACTCCAAGGTACTCACTGCCTTCCAGGAAGCTGGAGGGGCTCCTGAGGGACAGCCAGGGCCATGGCTCCCAAGACCCTGTTGTAGACCAGGGGGCTCAGACTATGCTTGGCCAATGTTACCCAAGTCACCTGGTTTGATAATTCCAGACCCCTCTTTAAATGCCCTGTGAGTCACTCTGTGCTTCTCCCTTCTCTTTTTTCTCCCAGATCTGAGGATGAGATGACGGCTGCCTCAGCCAGGTGGCAGCAGACATAGGCTTCCCCAGACACGCTCCACTCTGCCTGGGCTGGGGAGAGCGAGGCACAAATTGCCTCCTCAAGGGCCCCAAGGGGAGGTCCTCTCCAGCCCTGTATCCTCTGTGCCCTGGACTTGCTCCCCAGGCAAGGGCCTTACACTCACAGGATATGGCTGGTGCTCAGGGACCCCACAATCCCCCATCCTACTCTATCACGTCATTAATCTCTTAGAAAGCTCTTAGTGCCTTGAAGGTTTTGATCATCCATCCTAATAGGGTATTGAGAATACCATTCGATTAAGAACTACTGTATAAAAGTACAAAAGCTCAACAAAAAATAGAAATAAGTAAATAAATGCTTTTTTACAGTTGAAAATAAAACCCAGAAAGATAGCATAAGACTCTGGAGATTCAATTACAAACAGCAACAGATTAAGAAGAAATGTGAAAACTGAAGTCAAAATTGGACAAAGCACTTTGTGCCCCCATCAAAGACAGAATCCTAAAACACATCATGGAAACTACAATTGTTCTACCTTGTGCTCTGAAACTTGAGTCCATGACTACTTGTGCAGAGAAAAAGTCATGGAATGGTGTGCTTAGAAAAAATGATTTAAAGTAAAAAAGAGTAAAAATATTAATTGAGAATCATGAATCAGGAAATAAAGAACGGTCCAACCAAATATTACTTATTAATATTACTTATTACTCTAGGTAATGTGAAAATAATAAGATTTTAGTTTGGTTCCAAAAAATAGAAATTTAAAGAACTTAAATGCATTCTTCAGTTTTATAGCTGTTGTTTTGATTCAATCATTATTTGGGTAAAATGTGTTTACTCTTGAATATAAAGTTAGTTCATTGATCTGTAAATTTCACATTTAAATTTAGAATCCAATAAAAGCCTAAAACCAAGTTTAAAACTACATATGAGTTCTATGCTATGTTCACTTCTTTTGCCCATTTTAGAATTTTCTAGTTCTGCTCTTAGAAAGAAATTTCAACAACTGATATCTCCTATACACAATTTTTAAATGAAATCCACGTGTGAACTAATTTTATACCTCCAAACATCTTTAAAAGCTGAGCTGCAGGGACTGGAGAGATGACTCAGTGGTTAGGAGAACTGGCTGCAATTCCAAGAACCCACATGCCAGCTAACAAGCATCCATAACTCCAGTTCCAGGAGATCTAATCCCTCTTCTGACCTCTTTAGGCATTGCATGACACAGGTGCAGTTACATACATCCAAGCAATACACTCATACACATAAAATAAAAATGATAAAATATTTTAAAACATTGAACTTCAGATAAATAATGTGGTTAGTCTCCAATTACTATTTAGTAAACATCTGTATTTCTTAAATTACATCTCATCATATATCTGTTCTCAATTATTTCAACTGTTTCTTAAAAATCAATAGCCTTCTCTGTCCAAAAAAATGTAGAAACACATATAGTTAAAGAAATATAACCTCTCTGGGGCTGGACAGATAACGTCGTGCTTAAGAGCACTGGCTGCTCTTTCAGAGGACCCTGGTTTGATTCCCATCACCCACATGGTGGCTAACTGTCTGTAAGTCCAGTTCCAAGGGAGTCTGATGCCCTTTTCTGACCTCTGTAGGCATTGCATGACACAGGTGCACTTACATGTATCCAAGCAATACACTCATATATATATATATATATATATATATATATATATATATATATATATA
>NW_008355271.1:571398-623759 GCF_000622305.1 Nannospalax galili
TGCATTAAATTGAGATTCAGTTAATTTTTAAAAATACTTTATTATTTTTATTTTATGTGTATGAGTGTATTGCCTGCATGTATGTGAGTGCACCCATGTCATGCAATGCTGCAGAGGTCAGAAGAAGGCTTCGGATTCCCCTGGAACTGGAGTTAAGGACAGTTTGTAGCCACCATGTGGGTGCTGGGAATTGAACCTGGGTCTGCTGCAAGAGCAGTCAGTGCTCTTAACCACTGAGCCATCTCTCCAGCCCTGAGATGCAGTTAATTTTTAAAAATCAGTGGTCTTAATCAGTTTGTGATGAAGAAAACTGATTTTTAAAAAGATTTTAGTATAAATTTGTGGAATGAATGAATGAGACACTTAGACTAAAATATGTTATTGAATTGTTTTCTCAATTGCTTAAATATAATATATATTAAATTAATATAACAGTTTCATGGTTTCACTTTTACTGTGATCACCAAAGGATAGATGGACACCAAAAGCCACATCACTGACCCCCAGAAAGACACAGCCCACCCAAATTGAATAACGCTACAAAGACACAGCCCACCCAAATTGAATAACGCTACAAAGACACAGCCCACCCAAGAAGAAACAGGAAACCTGGACAGATGTATATCAAGCAAAGAGACCAAACTGGTTACTAAAAATTTCTCCCAAAATAAAACCCAGGCCCAGAAGGCATCGCCATTGCATCCCACCACACACACAGAACCAGCGACAGGTCTCAAATACAAAATGGGGAGAACACCTCCCAATTCATGTTCTGAGGTGGCATTGCTCTGAGCAAACCAGACAAAGGCAGCCCAGAAAGGCAACCCTCTGGGTAAATACACGAAACCTCCAAAGGAACGGAAACCATATCCAGTGAGCAATAAAGGCTACTCCATACAGCCATGGAGGAATCACCCTGGGAATGCAGGGAGGGCTTCATGTCTATAATCAGTCTGAAAAGACAAAACCCACAGTCAGCTCAGCAGAAAAAGTGTTTTGACAAACCCAGCTCCCATCATGACTGTAAGACCCAGAGATCCCCCTCATTCAACCCCTCCCGACACCCCACTGATTGCTCTTTTCAGCTTCTGTGTAATGCTTGAAATGCACACCTGCTGCTACTCCTCCCCTGCTGTTCCCCTTCCAGGAAACTATAGATTAGATAAGCCCAGGTATGAACACTGCTCTATAGAGTGAAAATAAAGACTCCTGACCACACAGATGGCCAGCACATTCCACAACCCTGGTAACAACACCCGCCAAAAAAAAAAAAATCTCCATGACCTCATCCTGTACAACCGATCAGTTCAAAGGTGTGTTGGCGTGAGCAGGACTCTTGGACCAACCACAAAGTGACACTGTTATTCACCTCCTCCCTTTGTCTCTAACCTATAAAGAGCCCTTTCTTCCCCCACCCAGGGCTCTCAGCACGGTTCCGTTATATCGGTGCAGTTATTCAAGCTTAAGCCCGAATAAACTATAAACCTTGCTTTTACATTTTTGGTGTGTTGGGTCCTCGGTGGTCTTCTTGGGGTCCTGTGAATGAGGTATAACATTTGGAGGCTCATCCGGGATTCCCTCCAGAGACCCCCGAGAGGAACCGACCCCAAAAGGTTTGTGATCAACCAGCCGGGTAAGTTTTTGTAAATTGTGTGTGTGCCTGTCTTCTCTATACTTTCACTTTGGTCACGGCCATCTGATCTGTTCTTCTTTGTCACTGAAATGCTAACAAGGTGACCTGGAGGATTCGGAAGATGTTCCCATCCTCGGGGTGGGTGCTGCTCATCGGACGCCCCACCAGGACACTAGTCCGTCTGAAACCTCAGAGGACCTCGCGACCCTGTTGGGACATGCACGTCCTATCCATACGGTCTTTGGCATAATCGAGCCGGGGAACTCACCTGGCCAAGAGTTCAGACCATCTGAAAGCCACAGCAGCTTATTCTGGGCCCTCTGTTTGTCTGTGTCATTCCTGTCTTGGGCTCTTTGCTCTAATTTCTTTGTTGACGAAACAGACAGGACTGATGAATACTATGGGCAACACCCTATCTTCCCCTCTGGATCTTACACTAGTCCACTGGGGGGAAGTTAAGATGATTGCCCATAACAATAGTGTAGATGTAAAAAAGAAGAAATGGACAACTTTATGTTCGGTTGATTGGCCCTCTTTAAATGTTGGATGGCCCCCTGAAGGGACTTTTAACCTGAGTTTGATTTCCAGAGTAGACCACATCTTCCGCCCGCATACGGGCCACAAGGACCAGATTCTGTACATCATAACCTGGCAGGGCCTCATCAAGTGACCTGACGGCCCCCCCACCTGGGTCAGGTCCTTTCTTGCCCCAGTTAATCTTGTTGTTCCCCCCCAACTTCGCAGGTCCTCCCTCTCAGACCAAAGGCGGCGGAGAAACCCATTCTCCAGGGAGGCATGGAGGAGAGCGACATCTTTCCCCCACCCTACTCCCCTCAGATGAGCATCCCACCAACAGCGCCACAAGTGCAGACCCCACCTCCTAACTCTGACGAACCACTCTTGCTCCTGCAGGGGCCTGAACAGGCCACAAGGAGCAGGAGGGGGGCAGCCCTCCAGCCTGACAAGATTGTCCTCCCCCTCCAGCCAGCTAGGCCCCCAGATGGAGAGGGCAATCAGCCCTTTCATTACTGGCCCTTTGCCACCAGTTATCTTTACAACTGGCGCTCACAGAATGTGCCTTTCTCTGAAAACCCAAGGGACTTGATTAACTTATTGGATACTGTTCTTTTCATTCACCAGCCCACCTGGGACGACTGCCACCAGCTTCTGAGTGTCCTGTTCACTACTGAGGAGCAAAACAGGATCCTGGAGGCAGCCCGGAAATTGGTTCTGGGCCCCACTGGGGACCCTACCACAGACCCAGGCATCATTAATGTCAGCTTTCCCCCTAGCTGTCCCAACTTGGACTACAACACGGCAGAAGGTAAGGAGAGGCTCCTGGTCTATCGCCAGACTCTGCTAGTGGGTCTCAAAGTGGCAGCTAGAAAACCCGCCAATATGTCTAAGGTCTATGATGTCAGACAGGGGCTGAAGAGAGCCCGGCTGCATACTTAAAGAGGTTACAAGATGCCTTCCGGTGGTTCACTCCATATGACCCAGAAGTGGAGGAATCAGCCCAAACTGTGATGTTTGCTTTCATTAACCAGGCAGCCCCCAACATCAAGAAGAAGTTGCAGTCTCTAGATAGACTAGGAGAAAAGAACCTTAGGGACTTAATAGCAGTGTTGGAAAAGGTTTATAATAGGAGGGAGACAGCAGAACAAAAAGAGGGGAAAAAAGAAAAAAGACAGGAAGCAAGCCTGACCAGGGTCCTGGAGAGACAGCAGGCACACCACAAAAAGGACCTCAGAGAGATATTATTGGCAACCAACCCCCAGTATGGAGGGAGCTCATCGGCAGGATCCAGACCACGAAACAAAGAACCAGTGTGCGTACTGCAAGGAAGAAGGACATTGGGTAAAGGACTGCCCCAAGAAAAAAACACAATCAGCTAAGGTATTACCGGCTCCAGTTGGGGGTGAAGACAGTGACTAGGGGAGACGGGGCTCAGGTCCCCTCCCTGAGCCCAGGGTAACCCTGAAAATAGAGGGGAAACCAGTTGAGTTTATGGTAGATACTGGTGCCCAGAATTCAGTTCTATTGGAGCCAAGAGAGCCAGTGTCCTCCAGAACTACATGGGTACAGGGGGCCACAGGAACAAAACCCTACTCATGGACTACCCAAAGAACAGTAGATTCAGGGAAGGGCCAGGTATCCCACTCATTTCTAGTAATCCCAGAATATCCTTACCCACTCTGGGCAGAGACTTATTGTCAAAGATGAGGGCACAAATCCACTTCACAGCTAAAGGAGCCACCCTGCTTCGCAATGGGGCACCGATTCAGGTTTTAGTCACCAATGACCTGACCAAGGAATACAGACTCCATCAAGAGCCAATTCAACCTAACCCTGATATATCCAATTGGCTCCAAAAATTTCCTCAAGCCTGGGCAGAAACAGGGGGTATGGGCCTGGCTGAAGACAGGCCTCCTGTAATGTTGACCTTGTTAAAGTGTTCCAGTATCCTATGCCCCTAGAGTAAAACGTGGAATTACTCCACATATCAGAAGATTAATGGAACTGGGGGTACTGGGAACTACCCAGTCTGCCTGGAACACCCCACTCCTGCATTTCAAAAGCCCCAGTACGGGGACTATAGACCAGTACATGATTTAAGGGAGGTGAACAAGAGAGTCATTGACATTCATCCCACTGTCCCCAACCCTTATACGTTACTCAGTACCCTGCCACCAGATCGGCAATCGTATACAGTTCTGGACCTCAAGGACGCCTTCTTCAGCCTGCCACTAGCTCCCAGCAGTCAGCCCTACTTTGCCTTCAAATGGCATGATCCGTAGGCAGGAATCAGTGGCCAGCTGACCTGGACACGACTGCCTCAAGGGTTTAAGAATTCTCCAACTATATTCGATGAGGCCCTGCATGAAGATCTGGGTGAGTACAGAGCCCAACACCCCGATATAAGTCTGTTACAATATGTAGATGACTTATTGATCATGGCACTGGACCAGAAGTCCTGCCTAGAGGGTATAAGGACTTACTCCACATACTTGGGGACTTGGGATACCAGGCCTCAGCAAAAAAAGCTCAGATATGTCTACAAGAAGTGACTTATCTAGGATACATCCTCAAGGAAGGGCAGCGGTGGTTGACTAAGGCCCGCAAAGAGACTGTGCTAAAGATACCCGCACTGACCTCCACAAAGCAGGTGAGGGAATTCCTGGGCACCACGGGGTTCTGCCGCCTCTGGATTTTAGGGTTTGCTGACATTGCAAAGCCCCTGTATGAGGCTACCAAAGAAGGACAGGACTTCAACTAGACACAGGAAAGACAAGAGGCCTTTGAAACCCTAAAACGCAAACTCTTAGAGGCCCCCACCTTAGGACTTCCAGACATAAGCAAACCCTTTTGTCTATATGTGGATGAACATAGAGGTATTGCAAAAGGAGTCCTCACCCAGAAAGTAGGTCCCTGAAAGAGACGTATTGCATACCTATCAAAGAAATTAGACCCCGTAGCATCTGGATGGCCCCCTTGCCTGCAAATTATAGCAGCAGTGGCCCTGCTGGTTAAGGATGCTAACACATTAACTCTGGGACAGGACCTGCTTGTGGTGACCCCTTGTGTCCTCGAGGGAGTGCTCAAGCAACCCCTTGATCAATGGTTGAGCAATGCCCGATTAACTCATTATCAGGCTCTGCTCTTAAATCCACCCAGGATCACCTTCCAGGCACTGAAAGCCCTAAACCCAGCCACACTGTTGCCAGATCCAGATCTTGGGGACCCACTCCATGACTGCACTGAAATTCTGGCACAAGTGCATTGCATCCGGCCTGACCTGAAGGATGTCCCCTTGCCTGACGCTGAAGAAACCTGGTATACGGACGGAAGCAGCTTCATCAGAGATGGTAAAAGGCATGCTGGGGGAGCGGTCACAACTACCTTGAGAGTCATTTGGGCTGAGCCTCTGCCAATAGGCACATCGGCCCAAAAAGCTGAACTGATTGCGCTTACCAAAGCCCTAAAGATGGAGACTCAACATTTACACAGATAGCAGATATGCATTTGCCACTGCCCACATTCATGGGGCCATCTATCAAGAGAAAGGCCTCCTTACTACAGAGGGAAAAACTATTAAAAATAAACAAGAGGTCTTAGACCTCCTGCAAGCTCTCTGGGGCCCAACAAAACTAACCATAATCCACTGCCCAGGCCACCAAAAATGGAACCCCACCCAGAAGGGAAACAACCTGGCTGGCAGGGCAGCTAAAGAAATAGCTCTAACCTCCTCAATTCTGCCCACCATGGTTGATCTCGGAGCAAGGGAACTGCCTAAAACTCCCCACTATAGCCCCAAGGACTTAGCCTGGATACACACTCTCCCTATGACTCAATGCCTAGAGGGCTGGTGGAGGACAATGGATGGGAAAGTTATCCTACCTCAGAATTTGGGCGTAAAGTTGCTCAAGAAAATACATCAAGCATCACACATGGGCACCGGAAGGACGCAAGACTTACTAAGAAGGGCCAAAGTTAAAATGCAGGAAGGAAATCAAGCCATTGAAAAAACTGTTAGGCATTGTCATACCTGCCAATTAACCAACCCAGCTCCGTCCCATGCTAAGCCAGGATCCAGGAGCAGAGGGACACGACTGGGTACGTATTGGGAGACTGATTTCACTGAGATCAAACAAGGAAAATTTGGATATAAATATTTACTAGTATTCATAGACACCTTCTCTGGATGGACTAAAGCCTACCCAACCAAGCACGAGACTGCTCATGTGGTGGCCAAGAAGCTAATCGAAGAAATCCTACCCAGGTATGGTTTCCCAAATACAATTGGATCAGATAATGGGCCAGCTTTTGTCTCTCAGGTAAGCAAGGAAATAGCCACTGCACTGGGGGCCAACTGGAAATTACATTGTGCTTATAGACTCCAGAGTTCAGGACAGGTAGAAAAAATGAATAGAACTCTAAAGGAGACCTTAACCAAATTAGCTCTAGAGACTGGCACAGACTGGGTGGCTCTCCTCCCCTTTGCCCTTTTTAGAGTAAGAAACACTCTATACCAGATGGGTTTGACCCCCTTTGAAATCATGTATGGAATCCCCCCTCCCATGATACCTAGCCTCCAAACTGACCTAGTATCAACCTTGGGAGACCAGGACATACTGGACTCACTCCAACGGTTGCAGTTAACCCACCAACGGGTCTGGCCACAACTCAGGACACCTCCTGCTAACCTGCCTTGGTGGCACGCTCCTGCCATCGCCTTGCCCCTGGCCTCAGTCCCGTGGCCAAGCATGTCAGTGGCCCTGTCAGCCCAGCCGCTGCGGCCTCCCAACACCCCTCGCCCCATACATTCGGAAGAGCCAGTTACCGCACCGCGAGACCACCGCCTCAATGGCCAGCGCCCACCTCCTGCTCGCCTGTCTGCTGGTGACTGGGCCCCTCCGGACGAGAAGTTTAAATCCCCATGCACCAGTACAAGTGACTTGGATGTTAGCTAACATGGAAATGGGAAAGGCAGTGTTAACACTAACTGAGGACCATCCACCTAACACCTGGTGGCCCCAGGGTGGGGGGGGCAACACTATTATTGCCAACACTGGGGATGCGAAACAACTGGGGAGGCTTGGTGGTTAGCAACCGCCCCAGGGGAGCTCATTACCATCAGGCGAAACAAGACGGGGACACCATGCCAGACTGGGTTGGGTAGCAATCCCTCACATTGCAATCCCTTGCTCATTAGGTTCACTGATAAGGGAAAAAGGGACAAAGGATAGGGAACAAACAGACCTTGGGGACTGCGTTTATGGCTCAATGGTTATGATACGGGACTCTTATTTTCTCTCCAATGACAGGAAACCCCCAAAACAGCCGTGATCGGTCCAAACCCTGTCCTGGTCCCAAGGGCAGATCCTTCCTCAGTGGGGGATCCACTAACTAAACTCACTACTCAGTTTAAAGTCGAGACCCCCATGGTTCGTTCTTTCCCGTGTCCTTCCCTAATCCAACCTCAGGCTGGCCAAGAGAGCTTAATAAGACTATTAGATCGGGCTTACTTCTTTTTAAATGCCACCTACCCTAGCCAGCCTGTCTCCTGCTGGCTGTGTTATGACACCACCCCTCCCTATTACGAAGGAGTTGCAGTGCAAGGTAACTATACAGTTGGCCTGAATGACTCACGCTGCAGGTGGTCTTCCAAAGCAAGCCTCTCCCTAGGGAGAATTACAGGCTTGGGGACCTGTATAGGAAGAGTCTGAGAGCCCAAGCTTAAGCCCAAATAAACTAGAAACCTTGCTTTTACATTTTTGGTGTGTTGGGTCCTCGGTGGTCTTCTTGGGGTCCTGTGAATGAGGTATAACATTGTATTTACTGAGTCATCTGGGGCCTTGTAATGGAGCTGTTTCTCTTAGTCCACTACAAAGTATTTCTGCCTCCTTTCCTGTACTGGCGTCCTGCTTCCTATGCTCCATAAAGACTTGAGCCTTCTCACTTGTTCTAAGTAGAAGAGAAATGAGATGCTTGAATCTAAGAACTACTTCATCTCAGACATTTTAATCTATGTATCACACAAATCCAATTCTGAGTACCAAGAAACCACAAGAAGCGCTCTTAGAAGGTGAGAATTGGCAATGCTTTTCAGCCTGTTTGAAGCTATCAGTCCCATAATGAATAACCATAGTGAAGATATGAAGCAATCAGAAACTCTGGACCCAAGTCCAAGATTGCAGTCCAAGATCCCAGGAGCTGTTGAATAATACTTCTCCAACTTCAGCATTTACCAGAGAAGCTAAAAGCTTCTTAAGAGAGATTTCTAGTCTCCTACCTAAGTGTTTCTGATTTAGGACTGGTGTACAGTACAGCAATTTATGTTTTGTGTTTTCCCAAATAATATTAATACCAGTCTCAGACCAGATCAGGCTAGACTCAGAACATTTACTAATACCAAGCTTTACTGAGTTCCATAGAAACTTATTTCTTGGAATAATACGTCTCCTTTGAAAACAGATTTTATTTTTATAGAAAGCTTGAAAAAGTATAAAGACTTTAGGAATCACAAAATACATTATCCTGTTATGAGAAATCTTAGAAAACTCTCATCTGATTTAGTTAAGCCTGTATTTTTCCAAACTTCCATGCCAACAGTTTTTGGCAGGATGCCTATTCAGTCACTTGTGACTAGTGTTCTGAGAGATACTGAGTCTGCTCAGCTGCTATTCACCATTAATAGACTCTGCGCATAGGTTAATTTAGCCAGGTGTTTTTCTTTTTCCCTTTGATTTACACAACTAGAGCATAAATGGCCCAAGGGAATATATTTATCCTATGTTAAGATTGACTTTTTATGAGTGAGGTATAGGAGAAACATGGCCAAAGCTAGTATCAAATCTCCTAAAAAATTATGATGTCAGTGATGCTGCACTGAAGATATATAAATTCAAATTGAGACCATATATCTAAAAAATTTACATGAACTTTGGCAAAATATTACCATCACACATATGATAACATTAGAGTTTACTAAATCAGTGTCAGAAGAAAATGTTGTGTATTTGGCAGATAATTAAAAGTCATAGTTTTAACATTACATAAGACTAAATCATTTCACCTATTCTTATGAAGACCAACATCAGTTTCATGGATGGCAAAAGAAAAAAGGATTCTAACGTTTTCAATATATGTTATTTTGTTTTCAAATGTAAGTGTCCCTTTTATAACATTCTAGAAGATTCATTTAGGGTACAGAAATGTTCTCTGAGCTAAGATCAACAAAAGTAAGTTTCATTAGAGATTATCAGTATTGGAAACTCTTCTCATCATTGTTTTACTCTCTGATGTCATTCTTAACTTTTGGGCTGGTGGAAACTCATGGTCAATTAATATATTCCAAAAGTTTTATCTGATAGTTGAAAGGGTGTTACATCAGACAAATAGGTGAGCAATGAATGGCCCTTAGGAGACTAAACATAGCTAAAGACAACTTGGCTCTGGATCTGCAAGATTCTAACTCTCCACGATCTTAGTGATCTCATCAGTCAATCAGCCATGTGGCATCTTTAACACAGATGTGGTTTGTTTCTGGGAACTTCAGTTCACAGCTCTCCCTGTTGAGCAAGCATCATCTTTGTGCCAAGTATTGTTTTATGTCCCACAGTAGTAGGAAATCTCATTCCTAAAATATGATAAAGACAAGACTGGCTTACCAAGAAAGCCATATAGCAGAGAAGGACATGGTTGTTACAGGTGTTGTGAAGAAGCGTGTGGGTCATATAACAATCATTAGCCAGCATGATCCAGGTCTGATATCTTTCCAAACATCCTTTGATGTTTGTCCTATCCTCTGTATCTGACACAATATTTACATGTAACATATAGTAGAAACATTACATCTAAAGTTAAGAACAGAGTGTCCAGAAAAAATATGTACATATACATACACACACGCACACACACACACACACACAAACACACACACACATATATATATATACTACACAAGGTTTAAATGGAGGTACTCTATGAAGGGGGCATAATGCCTCCCTCAGATACCATTAGTTATCAAATTTAAAGGCCAGTGACAGATATAGGGTACTTCTTTTGAGTTGGTGGTTCATGGGGTTCCACAGACCACTCCAAACGTTACAGGTTTTTGCCTTTTACTCTCCAGACTTAGTGCTAAAACCCTAATGCTGAAAAATGCTGCATACCTGAGTCAAATGACGTGGAGAAATCAATCTTAAACCAAGCTGAACGCTTCGGTCACACTTCACTCTCACTTTCTCAGTGCTGGGAGGCGCGCTGCATGGTGCTGGAGGAGAATAGTCGTAGTCAGGTATTCCTAATAAGAAACAACAGAATCAAAGTCATTCTAAAGTAGGATTTTGAGAGCCTTTAATTTGGTGTGACCTAGCAACTGTATCATCAACATCAATGCAGTGGTCTAATTGAATGGTCCCAGTTAATATACCTCACATTTTCTTAGGAGAAAATATTGTACTGCTTTCGGTTCTAAGGTTTTTCATTAAAAATAGGAGGACCCCTAAATGTATTTTCCTTTGAAATACTTAAAATTTGTTTCTTCTGATCTAAAAACTGTATCTTTCCCAACTATCCTGAATAAGAAAGACTGTGTTTATGAAGTTAGTGAAAAAAATTTAATATGAAGATTTGGTTCAAGCAAAGTAGGAAGTCTGGATAAATAGTCAAAATAAAAATATAAACAGTGAGAGAACATAATATTATTATCCTGCTTGTACCTTAACTAAAACCAGTATCAGTGTTATTTTAGTCATTTGGAAAAAAATATACACCAAAGCAAATTTTGAATATTTCAAACAATTTTTAAAAATATGTACATGTAAAGGGAGTTGATGACTATAAAGCAATGTTTGCATTCAGTGTTTGGGCATATGCAATTGTCAGTGTTGTTGAAGAGGACTATCACAGGCTTTCCTGGGCCTACACAGATGTGTTCTCACAAGTTGGCATGAGCTTGAGGTGAGAACAGCATATTTAAGAGCTTATCTCCTGAGGGTTTTTGATCCAGGAAATCAAAGTACATTATAGTGCCCTTTATATATGGGCTGAAAGGGACCTTCAATGTTGGTGTATTTGTTACTTTCCTGTTGCTGTGATCAAACACCATGACCAAGGCAACTGATAAAAGGACGAGTATATTAGGTGTATGGTTCCAGAGGGACAAGAGCCCATCATAATGAAGGAGGCATGGCAGGAGGCAAATGGAGCGGAAAGCTGAGTTCTCAAATCTCAAGGAGGTACAGGAAGCAGAGAAATAAACCCAAGTGTGGCAAAGCTGTGAACTCTGGAAACCTGCCCTCAGTGGCAGACTTCCTCCAGCAAGGCCACACCTCCAGGGATTCCATGACAACCCAAGCAGAACCACCAAGTCTGACTCTTTAATTCTTATTTTTATGATGTCACTTACAACACTGTGTAGTAGCACCCTTAAGTGGAGATGGCTAATACAGACTTCCACCCATTTTTATAGGACACCCAATAATTATTTCTTATGGCTATAGTTGATGTTTTCCAAAATGGAGAGATATTGGACTTAAAAGAACTGACGGGAGTATCTTCGGCTATAAAAGTAAAATACCTTTAAACATTTTGGACAATTTTAGTGCTATTTTTCATTTATCAAAAATCCAGATGATTGAAGACTGTAGGAACCATTAAAATTCTTTACAGTAGACCATCTAAGTACATTTAAATGTCTACTAAAATGAGTCCACCAATTGCTATATAATGTAGCAGGAATGCCTCAAGTAAGGATAAGGGTTTTGTTTTTTTGGTTTTTGTTTTTCTGATAGAATTCTACCTCCTCCTAAGGCAGTGGTTAAAGGAAGACTTGAACCAAGTGGGAAAATATACAAAAAGTATTAAGAAATGTTTTAATCTTCATGTTGGAGGCCTCAGGTTTCAAATGGCCCATTTTAGTAAAGGAATAACATAAAATTTGTATCTTATAAGTCAGATTTTTATAAAAGTTACTAAAATAAGATCAATATTTTATGAAAAAATCATGAGAAACAGAAAACCAAGCTCCAGTTCTACTCAGTATACTGACATTGACTCTAGGAATTTTTAATAACTTTAGTTATAGCACATCAGTTGTAACCAAGAAGACATCTTTATCACAAGCATCCCTATGACACACTTTAGTCCTCCAGCTTTGTCTCCGTCTTTCCTTTCTTTTTCAAAAAACTTCCTTTAATTTAGAACATCATATTTTGCCAAACAAAACTCTTTCTCATCTAAAAGTGTATCCTTATTTCTTAATTTCCTTTACTAAAATATATTACATACCTGAAACTATTTGTATTTTGTTTGATAGCGTCTGTCCTATTTTTCTTTATAAAATTTTGAATTTAGAAAAATCATTTCATTACCTAAATAAAGTACATTTTATGTTTTAATAAAAGCCCAGGAGGCTGTATCTTAAACACAGCCACAACGTGTTAACAGCCCTGAAGACATTTCTGCTCACTCTTACAAATCAAGTTAAATTAAGTAATTTGTCAAATATTTAAGTCTTACCATAATAGGCACTTTCATTTGTGTCTACAAGACAATAAAAGCAGGATAAAAGTGTGGCATCTTGGGCCTGGAGAGACAGCTCAGCTGGAGAGATGGTTAAGAGCACTGACTGCTCTTGCAGAGGACCTGGGTTCGATTCCCAGCACCCACATGGTAGCCAAGAACTGTCCCGACTCCAGTGGAACTGAAGGCACCTACTCTCATCACATGTCCCTCCCAGCATGGCCACATTGATCAAACACCTTCTGTGTAGCCACTATCATTGATCATTTCTTTAATTGCAATAGGTGACCAAGCCCAACTTGTTGGGGCCATCAGAGCTAGGGCTTCTGCCCTAAAATTCCTGTTACATTATGAACTGTATTAGTTTTATTTTGGTTGCTGTGATAAAATATGCTAACAAAACACAACTGAGAAGATAAAGGGTTTATTTTACTGCAAGATTACAGTGTGTTGTCACAGGGACACCAATGACACAGGAACTACCCCCACATCCACAGTCAAGATCAGAGAGGGTTGAATGCATGCATGCTCACTTGTTGACATGCTTGTGCTCTGCTGTAGTTCCTCCTATCTAGGAAACCCACATTGGTCTGGTTCTTCCTATCGATACCAATTAATTTAATTAAGAGAGTACTTCACAGGGATTTCACAGGCCAACCCAATTCTTCATTAAGATTCTCTTCCCTGGTGGTTTTAGATTGTGAGCAGTTGAAAAGTAAAATTAGCCGTCATACCATAATACCATGTCCAAGATAGAAGTGGCTTACATGAAATTTTATAGTCACAGAAAAAAAGAAAATTGCAAATCAAGATATTTTCCAAAGAGACTAGAGAGATGACTCAGCTGTTAAGACCACTGGCTTCTCTTGCAGAGGACCCGGATTCTGTTCCAGCTTCCACATGGCAGCTAACAGCCATCCGTAACTCTAGTTCCAAGGGATCCAATGTACTCTTCTGACTTCTGTGGGCATTGCATGGCATGAGTGCACTTACATACATGCAGGCAATTCACTCATACTCATAAAAAATAAAAATAATAAAATATTTTAAAGATATTTTCCAAATACGTGGATAGAAAAATCAGGTATATTGGTTTTAGAAAATACTGCTGTGGTTGTAGATACTATCTGATGATGTTCTTAGCTTTGGGGTTGGTGGAAGCTGGTGGTCAGTTGGTATATCCCAAAAGTATTGTCTGATCACTGAAATGATCCTAATAAGACACAAAGGTGTGCAATGAGTGTCCATTAAGGGTGCTAAAGAGATCAGTTTGGCTCTGGCTCTTCAACATTGCAACTCTCCACCATCCTGAAGCACTTAATCAGTCAGTTTTGTAGAATTCTTAACAGAGGTGTGGTCTTTTTCTGGGAACTTCAGTTCACACAAAATACCATAGACTGGCTGGTTTAAACAATAGAAAGTATGTTCTTAAAATTCTGGAGTCTGGAAATCCAGTACTGAGATGTCAACAGCTTTGTCGTGCCCTGCAGCTTGTCTTTGGCTTTCAGATGGCCACCTTCTCACTGTGTCCTCACATGCCATTTGCCCTGAATGTTCTCTCCTGATGGCTTTTTCTAGACAACAGTTCTATTTAATTAGGACCTAGCCTTAGAATCTTATTTAACTTCATCGCCTTAAAGGCTGTCACCAATAAAGCAACATGAGAGTTTAGGACTTCAACATATGAATGTATTAGGGAGAGGAGGTAGACACCTTGATTTTATTTGGAACAGAAAACTTGAAGGGCAGAAGTCCCCTCTGTGTTGCCACAATTCGAACCAGGATGGAAAGAGCTGTGCACAGGCAATGGGGGTGGGCAGGAGAAGTGGAAGTAGTCAAATACACACCAACCACCATGTTTTAGAGCATGGGAATTTCTTCTGCAGTCCTTTCCAGTCCAGCTATACACTTGGTATGTTGGTTTTTTTCTAGAATTATAATAAATAAAAAATACACTTTTAAAATTATGTTTCTATGTTTGTGTATCTATGTGAGGGTATGTATACACATAAGTGCAGGTGCCCTAAAGGGTCCAGAAGAGGATGTCCCATCCCCTGGAGTTAGAGTTACAGGTAGTTGTGAGACATCTAACATAAGTCCTGAGAATGTAACTCAGGTTCTCATCAAGAGCAATGTGCATTCTTAATGAGTGAGTCATCTCTCTGGCCTTAAAACTCAAATTTAAAAGCAGGAACTGGGGAGATTGAATAAGTGAATAAGAGTACTTGCTACACAAGCATCAGGACCTGAGTTCAAATTCCCAGCACTCATCTTTAAAACACCCAGACTTGATAGTTCTTACCTGTAACCCCAGAACTGGGGCCAGAGATAGGTAGATGCTAAAAGGCCACTGGACGGCCAGCCTATCCAAAGCAGCAAGCTTCCAGTTCAGTGAGAGACCCTGCCTCAAGGGAATCAGGCAGACACCAAGGGGAAGATGCCCAACATCTTCCTCTGGCCTCTGCATGCTTATGCACAGGCACATGTACTCACACACATGTGCATGCACCCCCCCCACACACACAGAATAAATAGAAAATTAGTTAAAAGAACATGCTAAAAACTTAAATATATCTAACTAGCTAAAATATCACATAAAAATACAGTGAAAACAGATTAAAATGAAGACCTAGAGAAGTGCCAAGCCCATCAACAGGACATGCCTACACGGCACCCCATGCCTTCTTTGGCAAAGCATCACTGCATCCCGTGGAGCTGGTGTTAAGTGGGAGCAAGATTCATGTAGCATCCTCTCTCCTCCCAATCACTGCAGCATTTTCATAGTAAATGTTTCAGGGCCATTATAATCTACATATTTCTAAAAAAAAACTCACTATTTCTTTGTAAACTGAATTTATGCTTGTGGTGTTGATATTTTCTTCAGTTATGATATATGATACAATTTTCTATGTAGTTTCCCAGGATAAAAACCCTGTTATTTCACACTCTTCTTTTTTACATATTCTCCTCAAACCTGTCAAATAACAGTCTCATCCACCAACTCTTTCAGAAGATAATGTTCTCCTAAGAACCACTCACGTGTCAGCAGGGTTCATGGCAATGGTGATACAGTGTGAATAAATTACAAGCTCAAGTAACTTACATTCCATACTGGGAGACAGGTCGTGACATAAATCAATAGAAAATGGAAAGTGAACAGACAGAGAGGATCATATAATAGATAATCTACTTATACTGCATCTCTCCGTGTTATATGCATTTCCATACATTCAAAGTGAATACCAAACTTCTTAACATGATAACTGGCTCCTACAAATTCTTCAAGCCACTTTCCTCGTCTAATGCAGCCTCAAGATTTAAAAAAATTTTTTTACTTATGCTTTATACTCTTGCTGTGACACATTACTGCCTTTAAATAAATGTATGGTATTTATGTCTTAGTAAACACTTTATGACAATGACAGGAAAACAAATATTCCATGCAGAAATTATCTCACGTGGAAACATGGGCTCTTAAAATGTGAGTGAAGCTCTTTGAGGAGAAGGAAGGAGATAAAAGCATCAGAAAAGGAGACGTGACTGCGGAAGCAGGGCTTGGAGTGAAGAGATCGCTGCCTGTTAAAGTGGAAGAGAGTCACAGGCAAAGGAACCAGGACAGCCAGCAGAGGAGAAAGGAAAGGGAACAGGTTCCTCTCTCCGCTCAGGAGCAATGCAGCCTGCTGGCATTCCGATTACAGCCCCTGAGAAATCCAACCTCCATACATATGAAATGATAAATCCCCATAGTTTGGGATACTGTTTCTCATAATTTGCCATAACAACAGAAAATTAGTACTCTTAATCAATTGATGACTGTGGTATTTAAAACAAATGCCTGCAAACATCTGAAGAGACTATTCACAGGAAAAACAAGAAAAACTGCTTTTGCTTCTTCAGTTTACTTTTTTAAAAATAGCAGTTTTTGATTGTCACTAAAGTTAACTTTACTGTGATCCAACCAAGCCATACAGTATATTCAAATTTTATTTAGAAATGTCCAGAGGTCCCCAACCTTTTGACATTGTGACATGACACTGTCATCTACAAATATATTTGGCCACTGTATTAGTCAGGGTTCTCCAAAGAAACAGAACTGGGAGAATGAACATATATGTATAGAGATTTGTCAGCTTAGCTCACAGGATAGAGTCCGCGTAGTCCAACAATGGCTGCACCACACTGGAGAGGCTAAGAATCCGTAGTCGCTCAGTCCACAAGGCTGGATGTCTCAGTAGTCCCAATCTGGCCCTGAAGGTCTGACAAATTCCAAAAGATCAGCTAGTCTTCAGTCTACAGGAGCAAGACGAACTCACCAGTGAGAGAGAAGGCAAGCAGCAAGAAGCCAGGCATTCTCCTCTGCCTTGGGCTGCCATCAGAAGGTAACACCTACATTTAGGGTGTGTCTTCCGCCTTTAGATGATCCAATCAAGAAGATCTCTTTCATTTCAGTTAATCCCAGATCCAGTCAAGTTGACACCCAGGGTTAGCCATCACAGCCACGCAGGTGGATTTCAGGCCACAGGTTACACATGGGATCTCTAAGACTTTATAAGGTTGTGTGCCTTCATATTTATTTTAAACTATTGAGTATTCTCTTTGTTCCCCTATTGATTAAAGGAAATAAACTGATATATCTGTTGAAATATTCAAAAACTTTATTCAGATTAACCAACTGTGAGCCAATCTAGAGCTGTAGCCTGAGGCAGGAGAATCAGGTTGAGCATGGAGTCTGAGGTAAACAAGCTGGCAAAGAGGAAAATGGAAACCTCTGGCCAAGTCCAGCTAAAACCAGCATAGGCCACTGTTACAGGTACAGATGCAGACCAGGGTATCCAAAAGTAACTATAGCTCATTATAATAATAAAACAAATAAAACCCTCTGGAAGGAGGGTTACGATACTATGAGACTAGACACGGATTAAATGTAACAGAGAAGTGCAGAAAGCCCACACCAAGTAAATGAACCCAGTGCTACGTAAATGAGTCACTTCATCATTCCAAAGCTACAGAAAAGCCCCAGTACTTCGTGAAGCCAGGCTGTCCCGCTGCTGAGCTCTGCTCCTGGCCACTTCCTCTCTCCAAAGCCCCTCTTGGAAGTATATCTGTTAGTATGTCTAGTATGTCATCTTTGCTTCTGCCCCCAATGTGTGTCCTTACTCAATTCTTTATTCAGGGACATGAGAACCTGGAGCTCCAAGGGGCCCACCAACTCCCTCATATCCTTGGCAAGCCAGTAGGCAAGATTTATGCTTCTGATCTCTTAAATTTTATATTCATTCCAGGAGTGACAGAATTGTTGCTCAAATTACAGGCACAGCCGGGCAACTAAAAGCTGTGAGAAGACTCATTGCTTGAAGACTCCCATGGCAGATTAATCTGGTTAAGAGACAAGGTTAGAAATTAGCCCTCACCAGGCACAAGAAAATGTTTGTCCATTAAGGCATACTGCAAAATCATACATCACCCTTGTTCTGTGGCAGCTCCCTAATAAGAGCCAGTGATCTCCAAGGAGCCGAGAACGACTCCTTTCTCTCGCCCCCCTTAGTGGGTATTCCTCCTCATCAGTTACTGAGGATCCAAATCTTCCTCTCCAGCTAGGATAGAAACAAAGTGTTGTTGGCCCCTCTAGTCAGGAACTATACTCCTCAATAACGGAAAGTAGTTTTAGAAAAATGGATCACCATCTTTCAGTGCCCTCAAAAGTATTCTGGGACTATGTTCTGAAAGGAAATCAAGGCAATAAAATAAGGCTGACCAAGCTTTGGAAAGCCTATGTGAAGACTGGAAAATCAGATTTGAGAAAAACAAGAGGATGGCTGGAAATACTGACCGTGACTGGCTAAAACCAGCTCTACCAGTAACATGGGCACAGAGAAGCTCCAGGGTGCTTGAAACTGATCTGTGGTTCATTAGAATACTAAATGCACACCCTTGGAGAAGGTTTAGGACATTAATGAGATAATCACCACATGAAGTCATGAGTAGGATTACATGTAACAGATAGAGTACATGTCATCATTCTAAAACTGCTAAAGCCCGGACCCTCCGTGCAGCAGGGCAGCTGAGCAGCTGAGCTGTATGTCTCTCTTTTTGGTCTGAGCTGTGTCTTCCCTTTGAAAGCATAGTCTCGTAAGAAGCTGTCTCTCCACTTCTGACACCACCTTGTGTTTCTGATTAATTCTTGGGGACACAAGTAGCTGGAATTGTATTTGCATTTATCAAGACAGAAAAGATTTGAATTCTTTGTTTCTCTGCATGATCTTTACTACAGAACTAAATGGATAGCTGCCAATTTGGGGCACTGTTTATACTTCATTTCTTTAAATACAACAAATATCCACTCAGCATGAGAGCTCATATTCCATCCACAGAGCCGTACAGTTTTCCAAAATACATGAGATTTTCTTCTCTATTTCTAAATTTACTACGCCAAGGGTATGACTATCTTACAAATACTTTGCAATTTTTTTCTTTTAGGTATTGCCACTGAAATTCAGAGTGTTAATCATCTGTGAGTGGCCTAACATTTTGAACCATGTTTTCAAGCCATAGGCACTCCTAAAAACAAGCCAACAAAGCAGACACAAATCTTTTGTGTCTCAAATAAAGAATCCGCTGGTAATTATTGGCTAAATGCTTAATCGAAGCCTACCACTTTGCTATGTGAGGACTATTATCCTTTATAGGTACATATCCAAAGACTTTATAAATGAGCATGTTCCTGTATAACTTGGAGATAAATAAGAATGCTATTGTGACATTGTTATTGGCCAGAACGGTGATTGAAAACCAGAACGGTGATTGAAAACAGTGTACTACTTAGTTTTTGTTTGAAATTTTCATGTGACAGTATTTTGGGGCATAGTTTAAGCACTCCAGATTTTTCAACATTAACAATATAAATTTTTTTCTGCTCTGGGAATATACTAAACAGGAAAAAAATGCATGAATGCCAAAACAACCCAAATTAAAAAAACGCATAAGCACACGAAGAGTGAGGTGAGCCAGGCTATTTCAGCTCATGAGACACGTTCAAGACCAGCCTGTGAAAGTTAATGAAACTCTGCTTCAAATACTTTTAAAGGGTATTTTGAATGTGGCTCAGTGGTAAATAGTATGCCTAGCATACATGAGGCCAGTACCACGAAATATGAAAAAATTAATAAAAATAGATGAAATGTGTTAGTTTGTTCGTTTGTTCTTTTGTTTGAGACAGGGTTTCACTGTAGACTCAGCTGGCCTGGAACTCACTAAATAAACCAGGCTGGCTTGGATCTCCCAGGATCTACCTGCCTCTGCCCCTGTTGTCACCATGTCCGGCTAGTGAAATGAATTTTTAATGACTGACTAGTTTATATCTAATAGTTAATTGATCAAAAATGTGGTTTAAAATATGAAGATCGCTAAATATATAAGGCAGTATTCAAGTACTGTAAGTTAATGACACATGGACTCCGCAACATTACCTAATTATCCTCTGCCTTGCCAGAGACTCATTGACTATAAAGTTAGATGGGAATTTAACAGCATCTCTTAAGGTTTTCTATATCAAATCTAAAAATGATTTGATGCATCCCAAATCAAACTTCTAGTCCAAAGATTTCTAAATGTTCCTACTTCAACATACTCTGAGGTGCTGCCCAGTAGTCCTAGTTTTTTTATGGAGTTTCTAGAACAAAATGAACATCTGACAGTTCTCTTCATTAAATAGCTACAACAAACAATGTGAAGGATTTTGTTAAATTTCTTAAAATATCTATCCCATATAAATTGGTAGGGTAGTCACTAAAATATAGAATTATATATAAAATCAAAGAAAACACTGCATTTTTTTTTTTTTTTTTTTTTTTTTTTTTTTTTTTTTTTCTCCCTGCAGCCCCAGCTGTCCTGGAACTCACTATTTAGACCAGGCTGGCCTTGAACTCACAGAGATCTGCCTGCCTCTGCCTCCCAAGTGCTGGGACTACAGGCATGCGCCACCACACCCAGCTCAACGATGCATGTTTTTACAGGTGCATCCTCCTGCAATAGGCTCCCATGAGCTCCCAAACCTTGGAATCATTTATATCTCCTGTTCCACTATGATTTTCCAAGTGCTCCTTTTTAAAATATCACAGCAACTGTCAAAAAAAAAACAGCTCTAAAAACTATGATACAATTGATGGGAAACTAGTGTGAGCCAATGTCTGTTAAATAAAAAGGCGGCAGGGTCAGGATAGCCAAGAAAGAGAAAGAGAGAGGACTCTGGCAAAGCAAGAGTTTACTTTGGGGTTAGCAGGGCTGGGTCTCAACTCCAAAGTGAGTGAACCAGCAGCCTAATGGCTGCAGAAGGGTAGCTTATAAAGGGGAAAGAGTGCAGAAATAGAGAATATTTTTCTGCTGTTTGGGGCTGTTCTGGGGCTGCTCAGGGAGGACGTGGGGTCTGTACCTGGTGAAACTTACTCATTAAGGAAAACACCTACTGTAAAACACGTTTTCTACAATTACAGGGTTCCAGGAACCCACTGCAGCTAAGGGCTTGGGAAACCTGTATGTCAGCCTTTGGAGCTTGCTCTGGTGATCACAGTGCATTGGTCACCAATTCCAGAGCTGCTGTTGTCAGCTTGCAGGTGGCTGGGAGTTGGCCAACTCAGTTCCTCTTAGGGGCCTTATAGTGTCTGGGTCTGGGGTCACCTGGACCTGAACCCTATCAATGTCAACTATTGCCTTGAGGCAATAGTTTGAGCAAATCCAGTGACTACCAAAGATTCCTGTGAAGATGTGTTGAAGAACGTCACTTATTGCACATTTGTGAGTTCCCTGCCATGAGCACTGGAACTTTGTTGCATAGTTAAAGCACCACCGATCACCTGCCAAAGATGGGTCCGGAGTTCAGGATTCCTCATTCCAAGCTAAATGTTTTTTATTATATTCAAAGTGCAGAGGGTTTTGTTTCTTATTAAGCCTGTTAATTTTCTACTTGAGAAAATTAACCTCCTCATAAAACACAGTATACACCAAACAAAACATTGAATAATTGGTTCAACATTATACAGATGCAGAATTTATCCTTACATTTCATAAGGGGATTCCTTACTTTTGGCCTGAATTACATTAGGAGTTAGACACACAGTTTTGTCCTTCAGTAGAAAATGGTGTTTAAGATCAAAGAACCCAGAATCTACGGCTTAGTGTCAAGCATCAGCTCCACCGTTTACTCAAATTTGAATAAATTATTTAAAATCTACTTAAAGTTCTTTTTCTGAAAAACGAAGGCAGCAGTGGTATTCACTTAAGAGTGGTGTTAAGAACCATATTAGGTGTTCCTAATAAGTTACCTGGGGGGCACAAGACTGTTTGTATATCATTTCACAATATTTGTCACCATAAACACATCAGACAGTATTTCAGTTATTTTAATATTTAGTTAGTTTAGTATTTAGTTATTTTCTATTACTATCACACTATAAAGAAGTAAGTTTCTTTAAGTTTTACTCATTTTCATTTTAAAATATAAAGGACATGTTTTACATGATCCTCAGAAGATTTTTGCATGACAAGATGAAGGAGTACTGACTTGAACAGGGGAGAAATGATTCTCAATTGTGATGCAGTCATAAACACCATACTTTGGAATGGCATGTTCTGCTTTACCCTCTCTATAGTAATCTCAAAAGTCCTGCTGTATCATTGTGCTCAAATTCCTCTCATTGGAGGGCTGGAGAGCTGGGGAGTGTATCTGTCTTACTCATAAAAGAACTAGCTGTGAAATACTTTTAAATGTCATGAAATTTTGGATATCTCTTATTTCTCTCCAAGGTCACATCTTTCGTACAGGAGAGAACACAATTTTCTCAGTCACATCTGCAGTGAGCTTGAGCACTGAGCTAATGGAATGCCGAACAACAAAGTCCCAAACCAGTACGGAGTAATTCAATAGACAGCTACAGGGTTGGCTCTTCAGAACATTGTGTCTCAGAAATAAAAATACTTTGTTTTTTGAAATGATGAATTCATTATGGCCTGTGGGTGCATAGAAGTAATTCAAACCTTACTCATTAAAAATGCTTACTAAATGGTCAAAGGGAAAGAAGTCATCAACTGTTTTAATCATATTACAGACCAACAGAAAGTTATGTGATTTGCGTGATGATCAAAAGCTCAGCATTTAGAACCACGGTGGTATTAAATGATCGCGGATTCCTCACTATCCTATAAGGATCAATTAGGCATCTTTACTTTCTAGGGGTTTTGGTCACATGCAATTAAATTGGTTGATGAACTGAAATTCATTTAGAGTTATGGAGAAATTAAGATAGATTTAACAGTTATTCATGCATTTGAAATTTCTGTTTTGTACAGTCCAAACAAGCACAGTGACTTCATGTGTTTTGCCCCTGCCATATTGGCAAACTGCCAAATGGCGTTTTTGGTCACCATGAGCAGAGAAGAGTCTGGGTGTCTTACATTCCTAAAGTGATGATGCTGGAAATTCTTTCAGTTTTCTAATTTAAACTATTAAGACCTCAGAGCAAGTATACACATTAAAACTGTGTTTATCACCACTGGGTCCTTCATAATGCACTGCTTCTCTAAAATTATAGAAGAAAAAAGTACTGCCAGTTGGGGAATACACATCTTTAATCTCAGCATTTGGGAGGCATAGGCAGGTGGATCTCTGTGAATTCAAGGCCATTCTGGTCTACATAGTGAGCTACATGAGTGAATCAACCAGGAATACATAATGAGGTCATGTCTCAAATTAATTAATTAATTAATCAATCAATTATTAATTATTAGTTAATTAATTCATTCATTAATTAATACAATCAGCATAAATTTTCCTTAAATTACGGAAAGGCATAACCCTACAGATAAGAAAAGTACACAGCACACCAAATAGGACCAGAACAGAAACGTCCCATGGCATACCATAGTAAAACGCAGAAACAAAAGAAGGGTACTGAAAGCTAGAGGAAAACAAGCTACATATAAAGGAACACAGTAACACCTGACATTTCAATGAAAAATTTTAAAACCAGAAGAGCCGAGTCAATGTATTCTAAGTTATACATGACCGCAGATGCCAACTGAGAAAATTTTACTCAACAAAACTGTCTGTTATAGTTGAAGGACAAAACAAATCTTCCATGATATACAAGCTGAGAGAATTCATGTCCATGGAGCCATCCCTACAGAGAACACTGGAATCAACAGCAATAGGCAAAGAAAGAACCATACCAAAGAGGTCACCAAGTGAGAACAAATGAAGCTGTAATGATAGACGCAAGAAGTAGAGCTCAGAACACAAGCAGAAAATAAAACGACATTAACCAACATACACATTTCAACAACTTTATCAATGGCTTCAACTCAGTCAAAAAACACCGATTCACAGATGAATTGAAGGAATTAAAAAACAAAATCTGTTTTGTTGTCTATAAGAAATTTGTCTTAGCTTCAAGGACAGACACCATCTTAGAGTGAAAGGACAGAAAAATATAGTCTAAGCAAATGGGACCAAGCAGGTGCTGCTGTCCTATTATCTGACCAAATAGACTTCAAAGCAAAATTAATTGAAGAGATAAAGAAGGTTGCTTCATTCTGATGAAGGGAATAATTGACCAAGAAGACATTGTGATCATACTATATTTGCACCAAGCTCTGACCCTCCAAATTTCATAAAAAAAAGTACTAATCAACTCCAAGACACAGATTAACCCTAACTCAGTAATGGGTGCCTTCAATACCCTACTTTCTCCTATACAGAAGCCATCGGGACAAAGAATAAACAGAAATATCTGAATTAAATGATATCATACATCAGCTGGACCCAACAAACATGTACAGAATATTCAATCTAAGCACCAAATAACGAGTACACATTCTACTCAGTAGCCCATAGAACTTTCTCCAAACTAGACCAAATACTGAGGCACAAAAAAACTCAAGAATATAAAAATTAAAATAATTTCATGTATTCTATTGTGCCACAATAGAATATAGCTTAAAATCAATAGTAAAAGAGGCCCTAGTAACTACGCAAACTCATGGAAATTAAATAACACACTCCCAATTGCTGAATGGGCCAAAGAAGAGATCAAGAAAGAAACAGAAATATCCTTGGAACTAAATGAAAATAAAAACACAATACAACAAAACTTCTGGGACACATTAAAAGCAGTCCTAAGAGGGAAGTTTATAGCTCTATGCACCTACATTAAAAAGCACAAATACATGACTTAATGATAAAACTTTAGAGTCTGGAAAAACAAACAAATCAAACCCAGCAGGCAAGAAGAAATAATAAAAAATCAGAGCAGAAATTGATGAAATGAAAACAAAGCAAACAATATAAAGAATTCATGAATCTAAGAACTGGTTCTTTGAAAACATAATCAAAATAGACAGACCCTTGGCTCAGCTAACCAAAAGAATGAAAAAGCAAACTCAAATGGACGAAATCAGAAATGAAAAGGAAATCTTACAACAGACACCAAAGTGATACAGCTTTAAAAACATTAATAGGACTTCTGTAATAAACCTCACCCACCCAAGGCTCAGGGACCATTGGGGAGGAGAGGGAGGAAAGATTGTGAGAGCCATGGGTGGTATGTGATCATAAGGAAACATTCTTCCAGGCTTCTGAGAACTTGCTCAAATGAATTTACAGCATTGATGACAGCATACACAAGACCCAGGCAAATTCAACAGGCAAAAATCAGCACAGAACTGGGGAGATGCACAGGAGGTTCCAACCTTGGTTGAGGAACTATTGGCAGCTGATCACTGCTGGATGAGAGAGAGTTGATCTTCTTTAGAAGAATGACTCTAGATAAGCTGAACAGGCTCCAGTGGGTGAATTCATCCTGAGGAACAGCTGGATAGACAAACTTGACTCCCTATGCCTTACCATATATGACAGAATGCATTAATGTGTCATACTGTGGGAGGGCTATGGAAGAGTGCAGATGGGGAGGAGTTCTAAATATGATTAAGATGTATTGTATGAAATGCACAAAAATTCAATAAAATAAACATTAAAAATAAACTAAAATAAACAAATGAAATGATAAAAGCCCTATACTTCATTAAATTAGGAAATCTAAAAGAAATGGATGTTTCTAGATTCAATCAAATGACCAAAGTTAAACCAAGAAGAGATCAACAACTATCCACAACAAATACGGAGATCAAAACACTAACACAAAACGTCCAGACTGAAAAAAGCTCAGGTCTAGATGGACTCACAGCTGAATTTTACCAGACCTTCAAATAAGAGTTACAATTAATGCTGCTTAAATTATTCAAAAACATAGAAACAGGAGAATTCCCAAACTCCTTCTATGAAGCCAGTATTGCTCTAATGCCAAAATCAGGTAATGACACAACAAAAAACAAAACTACAGGCCAATATCCCTAATTAACATAGATACAAAAATTCTCTATAAAATATTTGCAAATTGAATACATGTACCTATAAAAAAATCCACTATGATCAAGTTCACTTTATTCCAGATATGCAAGGATGATTCAATATACATAAAACAATAATTTTAATAAAATATATAAATGGACTTAAAGTAAAAAATCACATTATCATATCAATAGATACATAGAAAGCATTTAACAAAATACACCGTGCCTTTAACAAAATACAATGTGCCTTCATAGAAACAGTTCTAGGGGGATTGGACTAAAGGGAATATACATCAACATAATTAAGACTCTATAGGACAAACTCACAGCCAACATCATTCTAAATGGAGAAAAACTGAAAGCCTTCCCATTAAAATCAGGAACCAGACAAGGCCTCCCACTGTCCCTACTCCTGTTCAATGCAGTGCTTGAAACTCTAACTACAACAATAATACAAGACAAGGAAATTAAAGGTGTACTAGTTGGAAAAGAGGAGCTCAAATTATCCCTCTGTGCAGAGATTATGTTAGTAGATATAAGAGATCACAAAAAGTTTCACCAGAAAACTTCTAGAAATGAGCAACACTTTCAGCAAAGTGACAGGATACAAAATCAATTTATAAAAATCACTATCCTTTTTATATCACAATAACAAGTAGAGAAAGAGATCGTGGAAACACTCCACTCACAACAGCTTCAAAACATATCTAGGAATAAATGTATCCAAAGACATTAAACATCTCTACAAAGATTTTTTTTTCCTTTTCATTAAGGAAGAAAGATGAAGGAATAACTAGAAGATGGAGAGACCTCAAGTGTTCATGGATTGGTAGAATTAATATTGTGAAAACAATCATCCTATCAAAATCAATGTATACAATTCCAATCAAAATCTGCATATTTTCACAGAAGTAGAAAAATATTAAAATTCATATGGAATCACAAAAAATCCTAGAAAGCCAAAGCAATCCTGAGCAAAAAGAGGAGGGAGTACTATACCAAATTTCAAACTATAGTACAGAACTATAATAATGAAAGACATGTAGATTAATGGAACAAAATAGGAGTTCTAAACAGAAGTTGCCACCTAGTATTTGACAAAGATGCCATGAATATATGCACACTCACTGGAGGAAAGATAACATCTTCCACAAATGGTTCTGTAAGAATTGGACCTCTACCTGGAGAGCGAAATTAGACCCAAGTATCTCCAAATGGATCAAAGACCTTAATGTTAAACTGTTAGAAGAAAACATGAGCAGTATCCTACATGATACTGGTGCATGAAAGGATTCTAAAATGGACTTCATTAGCTTAGGAATTAAGATCAACAATTGACAAATGGGATGTCATTAAACTAAAAACCTCCTGTACAGGAAAGGAAACAACCAACCAAGCAAAGAGGAAGCCCTCAGATGAAAGAATTTTTACCACTTATACATCCGATAGAGGATTAATTTGCAGACTATTCAAAGAACTCAAAACACAAAGAATCAAGGAAACATATGACCCAAATAAAAATGGGTCACAGATCTGAACAAAGAGTTCTCAAAGAAGAACTAAAACAGCTAACGAACACACTAAAAAGTGTTCAACATCCTTAGTAATTAGGGAAATGCAAATTCAAGCTACTTTAAGATTTCATCTTACCTCAGTCAGAACGGCTAAGACAGAGAAATCATGACAACAAATCCAAGCGAGGACTGGGCAAAGGGCGACCCTCATTCACCGCTGGTGAGACTGTAAACGGTGCAGCCACTGTGAACATCAGTGTGGAGAACTCTTCAAAACTAAAAACAGACTCACCCTGTGGTCCAGCTACATCACTTTCAAAGAACCTAATGCCCTACTAAAGTCGTGCTTGTTGCTACTCTTTTCACAATAGCTTGGCATTAAAAACAACTTAAATATCCTTCAAACAATGAATGGATAAGGAAAGCGTAGCACATTTACACCATGGAGCTCTGTTCAACAGTACAGAAAAACAATATCGTGAAATATTCAGGCAAACAGATGGAACTAGAAACTGATATACTAAATGAGGTAACCAAGACTCAGGAAAACAAGCAACGTGCTCTCTATCATTTCTGGATCCTAGCTCCAAATCCTAAGCTGAAAGACTATATCTCTGTAAGCATAGGAGTCAGAAAATGAAAATAAACCATGGGGTTAGAGGGGAAAAGGAACTTGAGACGGGGGATGTAGAAGATGTTAAGGGGAAGATGGGTGGTACGTTAACTGAGGAGGAAGGAGGGAAGGCTCTACGGGGAAAGAGAGAGGCAAGAGAAATAAACGATGCCCAGGTGGTATGAAAAGTCAAAGGGAAATGTATTTAACAAGCCTACTGAAAAAAATACATAGTGTGTGTACGCGTGTGTGTGTGTGTGTGCGTGTGTGTGCATGTGTGGTGTATGTGCATGTGGTGTGTGTGTGCGCGTGCGCGCGTGAGTGTGTGTGTGTGTGTGTGTGTTCTTGTGTCTGCACTTAAAATCACAGTATGAAGCAAGGAGAACCTGCCTTCAAGTTGTTGGTCAGGGATGTCCAAGAGACTCCCATAATAATACAAGCTGAGGCTACAGCCCTTGATTTCCTCAGAACTTGAAGGTGAGACCCTATTGCTAAACACAAGGCATACTTTTGAAACAGGCCTTGGAACAACTGAGCTGGGATGGTTCTGTATGGCACGTCCCTGAAGACTAGCTCTCAAAGTATTAGAAGACACTACTCAAGCTGCCAAGGGAGAAAACCAGTCACTGATCCTACTCAGCCTATGAAACACAACAGTGACCGGCCCAGCAAATTACCTCTACTGGTGCAATAGTAGCACTTTTAACTTGGAGGTGATCAACAGTTGTCTAATGAAATTTATGGTCTGCTCAATGGGAGGGAACTCATTTATGGTACTGTAAACATAATCAAATACACATGGCTGGAGAAGAACCTACTTCTGCCACTTCCCTAGACCAAAGTGTGTTGTTTTTTTTGTTTTGTTTTGTTTTGTTTTGTTTTGTTTTGTTTTTTCTGTATTCTCATTAAAGAAGCTTCTTTTCAGGGAAAAAAGAGACAATTATAAAGTTCCACAAGTGGTCAAATGCAGAGGATAGTGACTGTGAACTGCCCAGCTCTAAGTGACACATCTACAATGCAGCCTCTACACCTAAGGCTCAAGGAGTGCTGGGGAAGGTGAGATAAGAAGAATTTAAGAGACGGACAGGGTGCCCACTGCTAATTAATGCATCCCAGACATGCTAGGAAAGCTATGCCAAGGAAATCTCCATAATGTGCCAGCTTAACAAGAGCCCCATAACAATGAAAATCCAGTTGAGAGTCCAAGGTCAATGGGGGAAATTTCACAGGGTCCCACTTCAAAATGAAGAGTTACAGGTAAACAATGGGAGCTGAGGAAGGGAGACTCAGTTTTTCTAGGGACTAGCTCCCTGAGAGGTTATCTAACCCTAAGTGGGCGTCTCTAACCACAGATACAAAGGAGCACCACTAAATGGACTTAATGGGATATATATGCATATATATATAAATGTGTGTATATGTATATATGTATATACATATAGTACATACGTATATATAGATAGATATGTGCATATAGATAGATGATGATAGAGATTGATAGATGATAGATAGATAGATAGATGATAGATAGATAGATATAGATAGATGATTGATGATAGATAGATAGATAGATGATAGATAGATGATAGGTAGATGATAGATAGATGATAGATAGATGATAGGTAGATAGATGATAGATTGATTGATAGATGATAGATATATAGATAGATGATAGATTGATAGATAGGTGGATAGATAGATGTACATGAAACATGCAAGTTGTCCTGAGACATGTTCAAATGTGAAAACTACTGAGGTATATAATGGATAAAAAATACCCATCAAAAGAACCTGGGGCTAGACTGGCAACCAGCAAGCCCCAGTCATCCTCTTCTTTGCCCCTCACAGTGCTGGTGTTACAGGCACACAGCCACAAACAGTTTTTTATGTGGGCACTAGGATCTGAACTAAGGTCTTCCTGCTTGTGCAAATGCTGTCACCCACTGAGCCTCCCCCCATTATAACTTTCTAACATGTCTTTGTGGCTAATTATTCTGTCAATGTAGATCAGGCTGAGAACCTAGCAAAATGAAACTCGGGTTATTGAAGCCTGTGTTTAATACTTCAACATGCAACAGCATTTGATCTTCTGGGTGGCAACTCATTTCTTTTTTTCTGTAATGTTTTCTTAAATTCTGTAATTAAAGGCTGCCTCAGTAAGAGTTGGATTAGCGTGCCTACTCAAGTCTTTTCTGAAATTCCAGTTTAGCACCATCTAACGATATTTTAAATAATTTCCATTTGTAGATATAATAACTGCATTATTATACGTGTTCATCACTTTCGGTTTCCTAGAAATACTATTCTTTTAATGGAATAGTTTTACCAAACAGGCCACAGTGTACAAAATTGCTGTCTTATTCACTTAGAAAAAATAAATGTTGCTTTAGTACATTGTTTGTTGTCTTTTCCACTTTATTGTCAGTCTGTTAATAAAAGTCAAGTGGTTCTCTAAGGAAATACCTGTCAACATTGTAACTAAATAATCATATGAGGGATGCTCATATGATGAAAGGCCAGGAAAACAACCAAAGGCGAGCAGTCAGGTATAAAGGAAGCAAGTATGAGCGCTGTTTCTGCCACACAGATTAGCTGGAGGTCAGCCTTGGTCCTAAGACAAGTGGAATTCAGGCTTCAAATGTTAGACATGACTTTGTCCCAGAAGTGTATCCTATGGTTATACCACACTGCACTGAACTTTTGACAACTCTTGCCTCTTCTCTCACAACACCCTGTACAGATTCTTGTTATAGCACTTATGGTATAATATTGCTAAAATTTATCCCCAACCAAAAGGCAGGAGTCTTATTTTTCTAAGACTAATTCTGATATGCCCTAAGCAACGTGTGACACAAAAAGTGATTACGACACACAATTTTTGTTGCTTTCCAAGTCTAATTAATAGTAGGTGATTTAAATAATGTATATTTCAAACAAAAATGTCAAATTTTCAATTGGTGAGATAGTATTTTATAATTACTTGTGAATAAATGAAGGAGTCAAGAATGTACCCCAAAAGATAAACAGATGCCTAGAATTTAGCTTTCACGAAATTGTCCAAACTAAACTATCTCAGAAAATGGCTGGATACAATCTATGTTACTAGAAGCTGGCCTTTTAAAAGACGCCTGAAACACTACAGTTATCTACAAATAAAGATTAACCTTTTTTGTTAAATACTGTTGGGAAAACATTTTTCTTAAATTGAAACTATATAAAAAATTTGCACATGTTTGAAAGATTGAAGTTTAAAGTCATTTATTTTAATGGCTAACAGCTGTCTGGTATGAAAAAATATAACATTTAATTTGAGCAGAATTTTACTTAACATATTTAAAAGTAGTTTTCAGTTTTTTAAAATAAAGCAATATTGTGGGGGCCTTATTTGACCTGAAAAAAAGTTCAACCCTAGTTCCCCCGCCCCTTGTTGTCCAAATTTATGCTACTATGGGTATTGGCCTATTGCAAAACCTAACTTTCCTTTCTTGTGATATGCTGGCTCTGGTTCCTCTATGTTAATACAAAATGGATATTAAAACAGATATTGTCTGCTAACTCAAGAAATATGTAATGAATTTAAATAGAGATGTTTCCCAGCTTCACCTTCTTTTGATTATATTTCTTGAACTTTGAAATCCATAACATCCAGAATAATGTGAAATAGATGTAATTCTTTAATTCATGATATTCTGACAACTTTTATTACTTTCTCCTACTTCTTAGATACAACTGTAAGACACATAAACAATTGCAACAGCTAAGGGAGATAACTCATTAATAGGAGGCTCTCACTGAATTCCTGCACCGCGTGTTCTGAACCTGATTGAAAGAAGACGTCCTGAACTCCACAAAATCATCTCTCCTCTGAGGGCCAAGTCTTCAGAGAAATGAAGGCAGTGGATGGGCTTGGTTTACTAAGCTCTTTGATGAGACATCCCAATAAGTTTTGTTACTCTCTGACCCAACTTTTGAAAATCTTTTTTGAGGAGAAGTTTGTGGTGCTTGTCTCACAGCAGTATCTTCTTCTAACAGTCCCTCCCTAGAACATCCTTCTCCAGGGGGCAGTTAGCAGCTGTGTTTTGGGTAGAAAAGACTTAAGCTGCCCCTAACAGCTAGATTTCTTAAGAGGTTTCCATTAAAGTGAAGAACTGCTTTACTGTGCTGGTCTTGGCCATCAGACCGCGCTGGATGAAATCTAAGTGTCTGCATCACCTGTTATTACCGTTTCTTGACACTTCATTCAAGTATGTGTGGTATGTTCTTTCGAGACAAAGATGACACTACTGCTCACCCTTAGGAAAACTGTTTTGCAAGTAACTTTAAAGAATGTTCAGTGACTCATGCACCCTCGATTCATTTCCCTTTGTGACTGAAAACAAGTCTTTTGAGAGAGTTGGCTGCATTCGAAGTTCAATCTGTGGTCACTGAGAAAGCTGATGATAACTGGACCACAGTACTGGACTCCCCAGCCCTTTGCCCTCCACCCGGTGCCCCCTCACCTGTCCCAAGAGCAAGAAGAGTAGAAGCCTTGTGTCAATGCTCCCAACATTCTTCATCTCAATGATGAAGGTGCTGATGTCAGGAAGCAGACTAAAATTTCCAGCATGGAGAGGGAGGGGTCGGCAAGGCCTTGCCTCTTGCTGAGAAGTTGTTGTCAGTTGGTGGCTGTGGGAAAGAGAGTAGCTTTTCTTCAGGGATGTGGACACTCGAGGTCATGCCCCACTGGATGACCCCATATCTATGCACATATGGGTAGCACTAACTGGACTCAGGTTATAAATCGAAACATAAAAAGAAGACATGACATTGAGATAGGTGTTCTAGGGGCAGGGGGGCTTGGAGGGAGGAACGATGGTAGATATGATCAAGATTCATTGCATATAAGCATGAAATTTTCAAATAATAAACAAAAGCTATTTTTTTAGTTCATCTTTAAGTGAAGCAAAGCATCACTCTCAAAATCACAAGTTTAAATGCACAAAGAACACACTTGTACCCTGAAATGCAAAACAAAAATTTGAATTATCCCCTCCCCTAAAGGTATTTTGCTTCTGAGATTTTTAATATTCAAACTGTGAAAATCACGAAAAAAAGTTAGCAAAAGATTCAAAACACTGGTTACCTCTGAAATTTTTTTACTTTTTTTCCTTGCATTTTCTGTATTTTCTAAATACATGTAAAGAATGTGCATTAAGTTCATAATCACAGCATCTAAGTTCAATTATATTCTCAGAAATTATGCTGGCATTTGCTACTTTCCAGCATCCCCAATAGATTTCAGTCTTTTGGCTGACGAAGTGATTCATGTTCTGTTTACTGTTACTCGGATTCCCACTGAGCAGGGCAGATACTCACGACTGACTTCCCCAAACATGACTGTACAAGGTCCTCGCCAGGAGAGATTTTTATTTTGAGAAAAAAAAAAAAAAAACCTTCCAGAAAAAAATGCAGTGTATTTAGAGATGGGAAAGATTAGTACCTGCAAAACGTAAAGACATGTTTCTCATGTGAAACTAAGAATATATTTTAAATTAGTGCTCAACAAAGCTCTCCATCAGTTAAAAATCATACAAGTACAAAATTCAATTTCCAATAAAAACAGATGCAGATTAAAGATTTCTGACTAAACATTACACTTGGGACAGACAAACATAAGAGTGAGAAAGAGGGAAGATTTTACTCTGGAAAAGGTTCTGACTAAATCACTAATGCTAATAAATTCTCAAAATTTCCATTCCTTCTTTCCTCCCTCAGTCTTACCACCCCCCAAGATATATCACAGTAGTTTCACTAAATTAAGGGGAGTGGGCTCCTTTCGCAGAACTCCATGAGAAAAACCCAAGAGTGCCAGGGTTTGCCTTCAGGAAGTAAAGACAAGAAAGGGTGTCTGGGAGTTGGCTAGATGGTTACGAACACCGGCTCCTCTTGCAGCAGACAAGTGAACCTTAGACATGTTCTTAGCAGCAACATGGCGGCTGACAACTGTTTGTAACTCCTATTCCAGGGTATTTGATGCCTTCTTCTGGCCTCTGGAGGCACACACACAGTGCACATGCAAGCAAAACATTCATACACACAAAGTTAAATTTTTAAAAATAATTTTAATAAAAGAAATGATACCTTACCCACCTTAAATTGTAAAAGTATGAATGTTAAGGATCAGATTTGAAAGCTCATAATCCAAGAGAAAGGAATGAAAACAGTCAGTGATCTAAGCTGCCTGACATATCCTAGGGAAACAAGTTCCTATTCTTCATAGAAGACATTTTTCAATAAAAATATTCTTCTTTCAAGAAAATGTGTACATGAAATTTTAAAAAAGCTGCTATTCTTAACATTTTTGTGAGAAACTTATGTGGGTCTAATGATTAATGATTTCAAATAACTGTCCTTTCAGGGTTTGGTGATTGATTTTACCACTTGAAAGCATTTTAAATATAATAGCAGATTCTTAAGCTCTAAGTTCTATGTATTTGAAAGTTCATTGTTCTAGCTCTAAAAATGTAGGTTAATTCATAGCTAGCTGTATTTTACATCATATATATTATAATGTATATAATGTATAATTTCAATGTGAAATTATTACATTTAAAGTGAAAAAGTCAACAAATTGTCAAGATGTTTCCAGATATAAAGAAAACAGGAGTGAATTTTTCTACTCTTATCTAGAAGCTCAACATTAAAAGGAAATTTTCAACATTGTAGATGCTGGCAAATAATTCAAGTTAGTTTTAAAAGTCCCCAAACTGCTGTTTGGCAGAATGAAAGGGCTCTACGCAACTCTTAAGTGGATTGGAACAAAAGCCATCATCAATCAACAGTCCTTTTTTCACAACAACACCCAACAAAAAGATGGATATGTTTTGAGCGATTTTATTTTTTCACTAAATCTGCTGGTTGGATTGGCATTTTTGCTCACAATCTGAAAGCCTAGGGAATTAACTGGGAAAATCTGGGAATACAAACAAAAACTGAGTCATTATGGAATTATTTAGACATGAAAAATGGATCAGTAGCTTTGTCATATCAGGCCAGATTAGCTTTAGAGATAGACAAACCACATTTCAGTGGTGCTGCTGATATACAAACAAATTCATGTTAGGAAATTTCATAAATTCTATCTTCTTCGCTCCAAGGAAATCAAACTGAGCTTGATGAACAGCAAAGCTTTGCGGAAACACTGCCCTTACACATTTCACTAAGCCTCTATTTCTTTCAATCAATGTCCTTACTTGTTCACTTCAAAAGTGGCACATGCCAAAGTAATTTACATCAAGTAAAAGATAGCTACTGGCCAGGATGATGACTTTATGGTTGGATCATCAGAGACCCACCTAATCTGTGTGAGGTCTGAGGTTTTGGAAGGAATTAAATCCTTTGATCTGAGGTTCCTTTACTGCAGCTAAAAGACAGGAGCCTGCCCTGCCCAATGCTGCCCCATCAGTACGGCACTGGCTAGAGCAGCCTCTGATTTTGAGCTTTTGAAACAGTGATTTCAATTAAAACACTTGCATCTCATAGCTGAACAAACAAACATAAGGGTAAAGCGCACACAAGCACTATGCCATGCATGTACACGGGGGTTTACTGACACACACAAAAGTAGCCGAAGTCCAGTGGAAACTTTAAACTGAAGTTGACAACTCCTCAAATTACAAAATAAAACAGGCCAAAACATTTCTTCCCTGTGATTCAATATTGGAATTGTCAACCATACGCCAAGCTCTATGATTGGCACTCGTGGGTGCAAACAGACACATATAAACTTGCACAAACATGGAGTTCCTTAGAACTATTATCTGGTTTTAAATAAAGTCTTTATTTTGGAATAATTTAGATTTGAAGCATTGCGAAGACAATACAGGAAGTTCTTATACAACAGGGACCGTTTCCCCAGTGAATGATCTGCCTTTAGTAGTATGCTTTTTCAAAACTAAGACCCAATATGCTTATGTTACTACTCTCTGAACTCCAGACTTCAGATTACACAAACTTTTCTTTTAATGGCAGATTTCTGTTTCAGTATCAATTCGTATACTCACAGGTATGGGGCACAGTACAGGGGCACAGTAGACCTACCAGGCACCACACACACCCTCAAGGAAAACTGACTCTTCCTAGAAGGCATCAATTGTCAATAACTCCTCAAGCAGGCTAGGGCTCAGGAGCCCCTCCCCACTCCAGGTTGGAATGCTGACCGGCCTGTGCTCCTCAGGTGCGGGCAGCCGCAGCTGCTGTGAGTTCATGAGTACGATGGCCCAGTCATGTCCAGACAGCATTTTTTCACCGAGGTCCTCTCAAACAAGTCTGCTTGCTACAATCTTTCTGTCACCTCTTATGCGGTGGTCCCTGAGCCTTGAGGAGAAAGATGTCCCACTTATGACTGAGCACTCTACAGATACTTCTCTGCATTTTGGCCACCAGTGCTGCATCCTCAAGTGTACTGACTGCTCAGTCTTCCTGCTTTGACATTAGGAACTCTCACACCTCTCAGGGCCTTTCAGCATAACTCGTCCTTTTGGTTCTGTTTTTAATTGTGTTCCTTTATTTTTATACTTCTTTGCTTTTAAGAAATTGTAGACAACCTAGATTCATCTTCTGTTTTTCCTTTATCTTCCTAAAACAATTTCTTGATGACCTCTCATCATTTATGAGAGAATGGTATTTTAACGTCTTTAGTCCCAGCACTCAGGAGGCAGAGGCAGGTGGATCGCTGTGAGTTCAAGGCCAGCCTGGTCTACATAGTGAGTTCAGGGCAGCTGGGACTACAGGGAGACCCTGTCTCAAAAAGACAAAAAAAAAAAAAATCTGATCTTGTTTCTTTTGCTGTGCAGAAGTCTTTTAGTTTAATAAGGTTGCACTTACTGATTGTTGACCTTAATGGCTAAGCAACTGATATCCAATTAGAAAGTGCTTTCCTACATCTATATCTTGTCTATGTTTTCTTCTAACAATTTCAGAATTTCAGGTTTCATATTGAGGTGTTTGATCCATTTGGAGATGCCTTTTATGCAAGGTAAAAGATACGGGTCTAGTTTCATTCTACAGGTGGAAATCCAGCTTTGCCAGCTCCATTTGGTAAAGATGCTGTCTTTCCTGCAGTGTGTGTTCTTGGCACCTATCAGGTCACTGAACGTGCATGCACCCATGTTTGGATCTTCAATTATGTTCCATTGATCTACTTGTCTGTTTTTGTGAAAATACTATATTTTTATGACTATAGGTCTATAATATAGTTTGATATCTGGTATGATGATCTCCCAGCATTGCTGTTTGTGCTCAGGATTGCTTTGGCAATCCGGGGTCTTTGTGATTCCATATGAATCTTAGGATGGCTTTTCTAGCTCTGTGAAGCTAGAAATGCTACTGATTTTGTAACCTGCCGCTTTGCTAAACTGTTAATCATTCCTAGGAGTTATCTGTTAGAATTTTTGGGATCTCTTATATATAACAATATCATTTGCAAATAGGGATAACATGACCTCTTCTTTTCCATTTAGTGCTCCTTCAACTTCTTGTCTTATTATTCTAGAAAGAGTTTCAAGCACTATGTTAAAAAGGACTGGAGACAGTGGACAGACTTCTCTGTCTCTGATTTTAATGGGAATGCTTCCAGTTTTTCTCCATTGAGAATGATGTTGGCTGTGGGTTTGTTTTATATAGCTTTAATTATGTTGAGGTATGTTCCCTCCAGTCCACTTCCCTCTAGAACTTTTAACATGAATGCATGTTGGGTTTTGTCAAAGGCCTTCTCTGCATCTATTGAGGTGACCATGTGATTTTTGTCTTCAAGTCCATTTATATGATTTATAACATTTATCAACTTAAATATATTGAACCATCCCTGCATCTCTGGGATAAAGCCAAGTTGATCATGGTGGATGATCTTTTTGATGTGTGTCTATATGGGGTTTGAAAGAATTTTGTTGAGAATTTTTGCATCTATGTTCATTAAGGATATGGGTCTATGGGTTCGAATCCCAGCACCCATATGGTAGCTAACAACTGTCTGTAACTCCAGTTCCAGGGGCTCCAACAGTCTCTTCTGTCCTCTGCAGGCATTGCACGACACGGGTGCACTTACCTACATGTAGGCAATACACACATACACATAAAATAAGATAAATAAATAAAATGTCAATAAAAAAAGATATGAGTCTATAATTTTCTTTTTTGTTGTGTCTTTATCTGATTTTGGATTAGAGATGCTGGCTTCATAGAAGGAGTTTGGGAGTTCTCCCTCTGATTCTATCTTTTTGAATAATTTAAGTAGTATTAATTGTAGATCTTTTTTAAATGTGTAGTAGAATTTGTTATGGGCTCTTTAAGCTGTTGATCTCTTCTTGGCTACCATGAATTTAGATATTCATCCGTTTATTCTAGATTTTCAAATTCAATAGAATATAAGTTTTTAAAGTATTCCCTTATGTTCTCGATCTTTTTGGTGTCTACTGTGATGTCTCTCCTTTCATCTCTGATTTTTTTTAATTTGGATTTGTTCTTTCTTTCTTTTGGCTAACTGGACTAAGGGTCTATTTATCCTGTTTATTTTTTTCAAAGAACCTGCTCTTAGATTCATTGATACTTATTATTGTTTTCTTTGTTTCTATCTCATTAATTTCTACTCTGATTTTTGTTATTTCTTCTTGTCTGCTGGGTTTAGGTTTCATTTGTTCTTGCCTTTCAGAGTCTTGAGTTGCAATGTTAAGTCACTTATTTGTACTCATTCTTAATTTTTAATGTAGTCACTTAGAGCTATGAACTTCCCTCTTAGGAATGCTTTTAAAGCATCCAAGAGGTTTTGTTGTGTTGTATTGTCCTTTTCCTTTAGTTCCAGGAATACTTTTATTTCTTTCTTAATTTCTTCTTTGACCCATTCATCATTCAGGAGTGTGGTATTTAATCTCCATGAGCTCATGTAGTTACTAGAGCTTCTTTAATGTTTGTTTTAAGCTTATTATGTTGCGGTCTGATAGAATGTATGGAATTATTTCATTTTTTTTTTTTTGTATTTGTTGAGGTTTGTTTTGTGCCCCACATGTGGTCAGTTTTAGAGAAAGTTCCATGGGGTGCTGAATAAAAAGTGTATTCTTTGCTGGTTCAGTGGAATATTCAGTAGATGTCTGTTAGGTCCATTTCATTCAGATGTCTCAACATTTATTCTTTGTCCCATTAGCCTGTCTATTGGAGATAGTGGGGTATTAGAGTTCCCTACTATTACTGAGTTGAGGTTAACAGTCCTGTAGTAGGGTTTTAATGAAATTCGGTGCTCCAGAGTTTGGTGCCTAAATGTTCATGATTGTAACACCTTCTTGGTCTATTTTTCCTTTGATCAGAATGAAGTGACCCTTTGTCTCTTTTGATTAGTTTCAGTTTGACATCTATCTTGTCAGACATTAGAACGGCAACCCCTGCTTGCTTCTTAGTGCCGTTTTCTTGGAATACATTTTTCCATCCTTTTACCTTAAGGTGGTATCTATCCTTGAAGTTGAGATGAGCTTCATGCCAAAATGAAAAGATGGGTTTTTTTTTCTTAATCCATTCAACTAGCCTGTGTCCTTTGACTGGGGAGTTCAGGCTGTTGATGGTTAAGGTTATTATTGAAAGATGTGTATTGGTTACCACCATTTTAATTTCTATTTGCACTCTTGGTCTAATTTTGTGGTTCCACAATGATACCTTCATTTAGCTTCTTTCTGTTCCACTTGGGTGTAGATGTTCCTTTCTGCATGCTTTGTGTTGCTTTTACTACTCTCTGAAGGGCTTGTTTTGTGGACACAAATTCTTTCAGCCTCTTCATGCCATGAAAGGTTTTTCTTTCTCCTTCAACTGTAATAGACAGCTCTGTCGGGTAAAGTATTCTGGGTTGGCATCTATGGTCATTTAGAAGTAGGAATACTTTGGTTCACACTCTTCTGGCTTTCGTAGTTTGCGTTGCACAATCAGTGGTACTTCTGATGGGTTTTCCTTTACATGCGACTTACTGTTTTTCTCTTGCAGCTTTCGGTAGTCTCTCTTTGCTCTGTACACTTAATGTTTGCACCATGATATGCCGTGGGGAGTTTCTTTTCTGGTTCTGTCTGGTGCTCTGTGTGTTTCTTGTACTTGTATTATGTCTTTCTTTAATTTGGAAAAATTTTCTTCTACGATCCTGTTGCAGATTTGGTCAATAGCATTTACCTGAGATTCTTCTCCATCTCTGTGCTTATGATGTGTACATTTGGTCTTTTCTTGGCGTCCCACGTTTCCTGCATATTCCATTCCTGATTGGTTTGTCTTTGTCTTTGTTTTTGTGTTTTTTATTTTATTTTTTTATTTTTATGTGTATGCATGTATTGCCTGCATGTAAGTAAGTGCACCCGTGTCATCCAATGCCTGTGGAGGACAGAAGAGGCTGTCGGATCCCCTAGAACTGGAGTTACAGACAGTTGTTAGCTGCCGTGTGTGTGCTGGGATTCAAACCCAGGTCCTCTACACAGTTGTTAGCTGCCGTGTGTGTGCTGGGATTCAAACCCAGGTCCTCTACAAGAACACTGTTCTTAACCACTGAGCCATCTCTCTAGCCCCTGGGTTTTTTGTTTTTTTTTTAAATTTTCATGTTCTTTGCTTAAGCAGTTCAATTTTTCTAACTTTGTCTTCCAGGATTGACACTCTGTTTTCCATTTCATTCATTCTATTGGTGAGGCTTTCTCCTGTCATTTCAAATTGGCTTATTGAACTTTTCACTTCCTTCTTCATTTTCAGCCCGAGTTTCCTTCGATATTTCTATCTCTTGCAAATTCAGTCAAAAGTTTAACCCTATCTTTTTTTTTCAGTTCTTTGAGTTGTTTGTATGTGTGTTCTTTAAATTTTTTGAATTCTTTGAACATATTATAATTGTTCTTTTTCAATTCTGTGTCCTGGGCTATCTCTAGGGAGTTCTCTTTGTAGAAGTCTTCCATAGAACTGGTGGTGTTTAGTGGGAACATATTATTTGGTTTTTCATATTTATTATTTTTCATTGTGGTTTTGGCTTGTGGATTTCTTTTGTTGCTTGTGATTATGGGATGAAACACAAGATTGCCTTTTTTAAGTTGAATTCTGATTCTGTTTGTATTATTGATGATCTGTGTATTATTGGCTGCTTTCTGATTCAATATGAAAAGCTGGTTGGTCTAGGCTTCAGGTTTGCTCTTTTGGTTGTATGAAGAGACCAGATGGCTTTAATCAGGCTACTCAGGGGCTCTCCAGGAAGGCATACTGGCCCTAGCTAGTTAGGAGCACTTCAGAGTCCTCAGACGGGTAGTGCTGAGGTCCAAGAAGTAGAGATGAAAGATTGATGTGCTGCTCCCTCCTAGTCAGCAGGGAAGCCTGGCCCTCTGTGGTGGGAAGGACTGCAAATAGTAACAAAGCAGAGGGATGATAGCGGGATTCGGGAAGCTCACCCCACATAAGCCAAGCCACGCACTCTGAGACAGTCTCCACAGGCCTGAGCCCCTAGTAGCCAGCAGGGAAGCCTGGCCCTGAGGTAGTGGGGGGACTATAGATGGTCACAAAGCAGGGGGATGGGCATAGTCGGGTTTGGGAGGCTCACCCTGTAGAGGACAAGTCAGGCATTTTCAGTCTCCTAAAGTCTCTATGGTCACTTTTATGAACTTAATGTTTTATCTTTCAGACATAGAATATGCAGAATTTGACTTTGTATGCCTGGTTTCTTTCATAGAACATAATGTCCTTCTCTCCTACACATACATTATATTTTTAAATATAATTTTGCTGTTTTCTTTCATAACATCTTCCAGAATAGTAAGTATGTGAATAATCAGCTAGTTGATTCTTCAGTGGCTTACTCTAATTCACAAATATAAATTTGAAAAACAAATGCTGTTTGAGGAAAGGGACATGTTAAATGTCTTCTGAAGGACTGATATTAGTGTCATATTTGAACTATCTACTTATTCACTAAGGCCATAGAGACTGACTCCTTAATTAGCCAAAAGCCTTCAAGACACTTGAAGCAAGTATGTACATTAATCTAGTTCCTGTTCTCAGCTTCAGATTTCATTGTGGAGACAACCTAAAGGACTTTGTATTTGATGAAACTGAGATTCACTTGCACAAAGTAATTTTAAAAAGGAAATCTGCTTGGGAACATCAGAGACTCTACATGTGTGAGAAGGTGGGGTGTGTGTGTGTGGTGCTGGGAATCAAACCCAGGGCATTTGGGGTGTTAGGTAAGTGCTCTGCCATTGAGCCTCGTCTCCACTCCATGTCAGGTATTTTTAAGAACATCATTACATCTATTCTTTTTCCTCAAGATTCTGGACTATTTTTATAGCAATGGGGGAAATAAATTCAAGCCCAAGTGTTTTTTTTCCACAATATACTTTCTTTCCATGTTGAAAACATCAGAGACCACATCATGATACACTTGTGTGCTTTTCCTGTGTGTGTGTTTTAAAAACTTATTTTCCACTTGCATGTAACAAATGCTTTTCATTCCTGAGGTCTTTAAGAACTGTTCTGGAATTGACTACAGTTGGGGTTCCCTTTAACACCAAGCCTTGTCACTTGAAAGACTATTTTAATTACATAGCAGAGAGAAACCACACTTCCTGGTTTTAATTTATTTGCAATCATGAGTCTTAATTTTAAGTGGTCTTCCTGGATGTGAAGGCTGCCGCTCCCGCCCTTCCCCTTTTGCAGCACAGTGACAGTGAAATACCAAGAAAGAAAATGAACACAATATGCAGCTCAGCCCAGATGCAGGCATATCAAAGGCCAGAGGTAACATACAAAACTCATTCTATTCTTCACGTGCTTTTCCTGGGCCTCATCCTGGTGAAGAAACATTCCCCAAGAAGGAACCATGAGCCTGGACCATGTTTCGTGCACATGCTGCATGCATCTGTGTGGATTATAGTGTTTTACACTCTGACACAAATTTGGAAAAATGTTTCATACTTGCAACCAATATCTACAACCAACTCAAATAACACTGTTCAAATTCATCTCCCTATCTTATATAACTTGCAGACTGTTGCTAGAGCATTTACATTGTCATTTCATGATTCCAAAGTCTCCAATAGCTCTCCATGGTCTTCATCTAAGCTCCCATAGGCGTCATAACTGCATCATTCTCTTGGGCAAATTTATGCCCACATTTGCCTCAACAAGGATTATCTTTCCCATCTAGATCTGGTCTTCTTTGATCCTCACTGGTCCTTCTCACTCGGTTTTTGGTATGCTGCTTTCTGTATCCTCCACTAATCCTAGGTCATTCCATAAGGGGCACTGGAGACCACATGGACCTGTTCTTTCTGTAACAAGCCCTGGCATTTTCTCATTTACTATTTTGTACTGTTACTCAGCTGATTCATATGCATATGCCAGCCTCCTCTGTTAGAATGGACTCTCAGGTTGAACGCAATTTCAGATTGATTGTCTTTGTTATACAATTATACCTCCCAGCACAGAACGCAATGCTGTAAACAGAACTAACTCTCAGTGTTCTCAGTAAGTTTATACTAAAGTTAAATATTGTAAAATGTATTGTAAGGGAGGTTTTTTAATGTTGCATTTCTCCTTTTTACTCATTTTCAATATGATCTTATCTTTCACTATTTCTGAAATATAACCTATGGGTTAGCCTGAATGAGACACGTGTGTGGACTAGGGAACAGGCCCAGCAGGTAAAGCACTCGCAGAGCAAGCAAGAGGGCCAGAGCTTGGATCTCCAGAACCCATGTAAATGCTGGGTGGGCATGGAAGCCTACCTATAGTTCCAGATTCAGAAAGCTGAGACAGGGGATTGTGTAGCAAACTGACTGTGGAGCTCTGGGTCTGACTGAGAGATCCTTCCTCAATAAGATTGAAGATTGATCAAGAAAGTTCCTGATATTAACCTCAGACCTTACATGAACATACATGCAAATGCTTATGTGCCCATACATGTGACCATGTATAAACGTATGCATACAAGCTACACACATACACACATGAAAAGGGGATAAACATGAGTATTATGGTTCTGTAGAAGAACAGAAACAATATATATTAAAAAGAATTTATTAAAGCAGGTTACATTAAAATAGTAACAACTGTCTTCTCACACCTGGGAGGCCAAGAACCCTGTAGTTGCTCTGGTCCTTGAGGCTGAGTGCCTTAGCAGCTGGAATAGTTCCACAGTGGCTGTCTCATACTAGAGAGGACATAAACCTGGCAGTTTCTCAGTCCACAATACTGGGTGCCTTAGCAGCCTCATTCTGGTACCAAAACCTTGCAAGGTTCTTGGAGAGCTGCTGGTCTTTAGTCAATGATGGAAGCATAGAAATGCTGGTTCTGATATCCATGAAGGAATCAGCAGCTCCAGCTGCAGGACAAATCCACTCACCAGCAAAACAGAAGGTCAAGCATGCAAAAGGTGAATAATCCTCCTTCTGCCAGGCCTTTTTTATCTAGGCTGCTACAAGATGGTGCTGCCCACATTTGGGGTAGGTCTTCTCATGTCAATTAAGGCAATCAGGATGGTTTTTTGGTTGAGGTTCCCCATTCAAGTGATTGCCCTTAAAACCAACCATCACACATGAGAAGGTTTTTCTCTGAGCAGTTGTGCAGCCAGGGCTATTTATCTGATAATAAGAAAGAAACAATACATGATTGGCTTTGCAACCCTTCTCAGAGAAACTCTGAAATTCGTAAAACATTCACATTCCCTGCAGTTGTCTCTCACTACAAGAAATAGGCATGGCAAGCGAGGGTAAATCATAATCACTGTGCATGCAAGTGTTTTCACTGGCTGTTTCCCTGTAGACCAAATGGAATTCAGTCAGAAATGCCACAAACCAGGGCTCTTCAGTTGCTTATGGACTATGACCCTGTGAACTGCGGCTCTAGAATACTCCTTATCAGGAGACCATTTACCACTCAGCAGTTTTCAGTCACTTCGCCCTGCAGTTACCAGGAATTTCCTAACAGCAGCCAGCTCCTGTACTCATTTCTAACACTTGGAAGAAAAGTTGAGAAGTCTAGGGGCCACATCTGTGCACGGTTTTCTGCCGTCCTTGCTGTAGCTAGGGAGGAAATAGACTGAGAACAACTGTCTGCCAGACGAAATGCAATTACTCAGCCCAATCTGAATGTCAGGTAGACCACAGACAGTTTTACAGCATAGGTATATCCCAAATGCCTCATGAGATATGCTTCTATTAAAAAAATCTATGATGACTGCTCTAAATTTCAAACTGACATCCAGTTTGCAAAATCTAGCAATCACGTGGAGAGGCAGTTCCAAATATTTTTATCATGGAAGAAGCTAACAATAGGATTTACCATATAATTTTCAGATATTTCATCAAAATATGTTTTATGAGCTTATCCACGATCATAGTTGTCTTGTAGAAATCAGTAATGTGATACTTGTCTAAAGTATGAGATATACTTTATTTCATACTCATTATCAGAGGAAAATAATAGAATGCCACTGTAAAAACACTAAGTTTCTCTGAGCTGGAGAGATGGCTCAGTGGTTAAAGCACCGCCTGTTCTTGTTGGTTTCCAATACCACACGGCAGCTAATAATCATCTGTAACTCCAGTTCCAAGGAATCTGCACCCTCTTGTGACTTCCAGGGGTACAACATGGGAGCGCCTACATGTAATACACTCTGATGCATATTACATACTTCAGGTAATACACTCTGACACATAAAATAAAAATAATAAATAAAAGCCAGCTGTGGTGGTACACACCTTTAATCCCAGCACTCAGGGGGCAGAGGCAGGCAGATCTCTGAGTCAAGGTCAGCTTGGTCTATGTAGTGAGTTCCAGGACAGCTGGGGCTACAGGAAGACCCTGTCTCAAAAAGGCCAATAATAATCATAATCATAATAAATAAAAGATTTTTAAAACTTCAGCTTCCTCTTTTATATTTTATTCATGTTTTAGTTACTTTTCTGTTGCTATAATAAAACACCAAGGCCAAGACAACTTATAGAAGGATGTGTGTATTTGGGCTTGTGGTTCCAGAGAGATAAGAGTCCATCATGGCAGGAAGGCATGGTGCCAATGTGGCAGGAGCAGAAAACTGAGCACTCACGTCTGGAATCATTCCTGGGAAGCAGAGAGAGCAAGCTGGAAAGGGGAGAAGGTTATGAACTCTCAAAGCCCCAGAAACATCCTTTCTTTAATCACCAAGGCTGCATGGTTTCATGATCTTCCCCAAACAGCACCACCAATTGGGAACCACATACCATGTGTTCAAATTCCCAAACCTTTGGTGAACATTTCTCAATCAAACCACCACAGTCACATAGTTTAGATATTACATTGGTCTAGAACAAATTCATAAATGAGGATAAAAAATTTCCATCAAAGTCACCACCTAGACACAGGAGATTGTTAAAAAGAGGTGCCCATTGCATTTTTAAGCAAGTATAAAACACGTTTCATAGAATCCACCTTGGAAAAACTTTCCTTGCTTTTAGTTAAGTCCTCCAGCCTTATAGAAGGCTCCCCCATCCCTTTCTCTGACAGTCTTCAGGAACTTGGAAATTGTCAACCTCAGGGCGCAGGCTGAGCGTTACACATGGCCATTAAGAGGTCAGGAAGCCCTGCCCTGAAGCTTCAATCACAGAGTTTAGATGGATTCCTCACTTGTTCTCATTTTTTTCTGGATGACAAAGCTCTACAGATCTCTTCCTTAGTCTGGGCAGGGCTGTCTATCATCAGCAAATAAATCCCAAAGACAGTAAAAGTCATCATCCAGTTTGGATCCCATTCAGTACAATGTAATCACTAGTGAATACTGGGCTGTAAAAAGGGTTGCCTTTCACCCTGACTGTTGGGGAGACATCTAGTAATGCATATTATACCTGGTCTACAAGATAAAGTCACTGAGACACACAGTGGAAATGGTTCAGCTATGGGATTAGAAAGAGCTTCATCCATAGAGAAGTATGTGGCCAGCAGAACTGACTTCACATTGCTTAACTCAGGCGATCTACACTCCAATCCCATGGTCTGGCACAAAATTAAAGCATTTACTTAGGAATCTTTGACTAGCAAGTTGATGATTGATTTATAAACTAAATTGGATCATCCTGTAAGACTTTCAATTGCTAAATATTTGCTAATTGCAACATCTTCTGAAGACTAGGGAAGCCCGCAAAATAAGAACTGTTGGAAAGATCAAATAAAAATCCTTAACAGAATTTAGGTCCCAGAGAGGTAAGTTAAACTGAAATTGGTTTTATTTATATAGACTTGATTTTTCCAAATTGAAATATATTTGACCATGAATTTTAGGATGGTTTGAGTGTGTTGTTTTCTGTTAATTTAATCCCAGTAGTTGGGATTCTTTTCCAGAGCCAGTACTGCTTCTGAAATGAGAGTGGATTTCCAAAGTCCAAAGCAGGGTGCCACCTTGTGGAAAAATACTAAATCTATTCTCATTACATGTCATGTAAAAGTTAAATGTTTCTTCTTTTTAAAATATGGGATTACTTTCTGTCAATGAACAGAAATTATTTTCATTGCTTCAGAATTAAAGTTTTTTTTTCAATTATGTAGGTAACCTTTAATGAAATCTGTCTTTTCAGGAGGATCAGGACGGTGAGCAGGCCAAATGGAGAGCAGTCTGCCATAAACAAGGCCAAGTGAGCAATGAACTGACCTAACTCCCTAGAGTAGGTAACTTTCAAAGCATCTCTTAACTACATTGATCCCCATCCAAATCAACACTAGCACCCTATAGAACATAAGATTGGCAGAACAAAATTCTATCCTATTTCCTTCCCAAGAAATAGAAAGTAGAAAAAGAAGTGACAAACTCCATTATTGCTCACATTTCAGTACTTTGTCATATTCCAAATAAACCTAATTGAGTCCAGTTTAAAGACAAGATCAACTTAGTTTGAGAAGTTTTCATATCTGGGGGGAATGTTCACACTATTTTCTAACAGAATGTTCATCAAATAATAAGTGCTAGGCTGCTAATGATTTTAGAAAGAACTGTAAGCATGTGGGCGAAGATGGAAAGCAAGAGGGAAGGGGCGAAGAAAGATGAGCTGAGGAAAAATGAAAGAGTCAAAACCAGTCGGCGGACACAAAGAGAGGAAGCACAGAGGGCATGTTAGGAAGCGGGGATGGGGGGTGGTAAGCAGCGACTGGCCATCCCTATGGTTGTATGCAGATTCCATTGGCAATATTCACTTCAGCATCCACATTTCTGCAAAAACAGAGGTGTAGGAGCTTATTTCCAAGAGACGCCACACTTCTAAAACTAGGAAGTATTAACAGGTTGAGTGACACACATTGAGCCACAGTATTTCAGTGTCGATGCTTTGAGTTAAAATGCTCCTATTCAACTCCCAGCCCCTCTGACTAGTACCTATATATTCAGGAAAAATACAGAACTAGTGTATGGCTCAGTTTCTCCGACTGAAAAATGGGGCAAATGTGATTACACAATCAGTGGTGCCTGCATCAAAATTTTCATATGTACTTAATAGGGCCATTTGTATGGAAGTGCCAATCACAGGTTTACCCATGTCTTAATCAAATAACTAATGCTGGCTTCGTATGAGCCACTCATTCAATGCATGGCTGCCTCAGTCTGCGTCTCCATGCCAGTTATGTCCACTTCCACATCACCTGATACCCATTCAATAAAGCCAGTTACCTCCATTTCCCATATACCTGAAACCCATTCAATCAAGCTAATTATCTCCACGTCCATATCACCTGGTACCCATTCACTAAAGCTGTAATTTTGATAAGAGCAACAGCTTTTATGACTGAGTGAAAAAGAGGTACAGGTAGATTTCAGATCATTTCAATAAATCACAGGGAAAGGGGTTAGCAACCTGGCCCTCTTCAGGCACAAATATGACCTAGAAATTAATCACAATTTAGCCATCAGCATATTGCACCTTAGCAGTGCCAGGCAAAGCCACATAGAAACCACTGCTTGGGGACTTTGGAGCTTGGACGACTTGTAAAGTGTCTTGTTAGGACAGCAGGTAATGCACCAGTCTCACAGACATCTTACACATCTCTAGATTTTAGGTTCTCATCTAGAGCTCTAAGTAGTAACTGTAAATGTATAGTCACATGGTCTTCCCACAAAACATATCCTAATTAAAATTATGAAGTAATGTAAGTGCATGCTATTGCAGAAGGTAAAACTCATTTAACACTTGTTAGAAGAAATTAGCTTTAATATAAAAAATATCTGTATTGGACTGGAGATATGGCCTGCTGGACAAAGGGCTTGCCACAGAAGCATGAAGACCAGAGATCTGATTGCCAGAACTCAAATAAAGCTAGCACAGTATTACATATCTGTAACCACAGTGATCCCATGGCAAGATGGGAAGTGGAGACAGGAGACTCTCTGGAAGCACATGGCCAGCTAGCTTGGCGTACCCAGTGACCAACAACAGATCTCAAACAAGGTGAAGGGTGAGGATCGGTACCTAACATTGTCCTCTGTTCTCTAGGCACATGCCATACACACACACGGACACACATATCACATACATGAACCCATTCATGTATACACACAAAGATATTTTAACATGTTTCATTTCGTAAATATTTTTGAAAAGAGGGACAATATTAGGAGGAGGGGAGGAAATTAACAGAAAAATTTGGAAGAGATGCCATGGAATGTTAAAGAAGGAAGAGAGGGAGGAGAAAGGAAAGTGAGAGAGCAAAAGAAGCTAGAAGGGGAGGAAGGGGAGGAAGGGGAGGAGGAGGAGGAAGGGGAGGAGGAGAAGGTGGAAGGGGAGGAGGAGGAGGAAGGGGAGGAAGGGGAGGAGGAAGGGGAGGAAGGGAAGGAAGGGGAGGAAGGGGAGGAGGAGGAGGAAGAGGAGGAAGGGGAGGAGGAGGAAGGGGAGGAAGGGGAGGATCGGAGAGGAAATCAAGGTGGAACAAACAGAGCCAGGACTTTTTTATAGTAGAGTGCATTTGGGGCCAATCTGCAAATAACCCTAATTGTTTCCTTGTCCTCCGAATGAATTCATACTCCTGCTTCCACCTGTTTGAAATTGCTTTCAATTTAAATACTATCGAATTATTTCACAATCAAATTGGTTCATTCAGTAAAGTACTTTATAAACATCTAACCAGTGCATGATAATTGCACGCATTACAGAGTATGGTGTGGTACCTTCTTACATGTGAAAATGTGTAATGACCAGTCAGGACAATCAGCACCCGCCATCCCAAGCGAGTCCTACTTTATATTGGGAACACTTGAAATCCTCTCTTTTTATTATTTTGAATGTACAATAAATTGTTAACTATAGTTACCCTTCAGTGCTATCAACTCATTTCTAGAACTCATTTCTCTCTTTTTATGCTCATTCTCTTTAAAGTACTTACTGTGTGCCAGAGAATCAAGGCTAAGTCAACTTACAGGTTGTAGAAAAACAAAGTGCTGAAATGGTTGAGCCTATCACATTTCCATCATAGATTCTTTCTAAGAAAACGTCTATATCAGCTTGTCTAAGTCTAAACAGTCTCAGGTATAAACTCAACATCCAAGAAAGCCTTAAACAAGAAGGAAAAGTAAAACCTCACAGTGTGAGTTAGTCTTGAGGTGGGTTTTGAAAAAGGAAGACACCGTGAGGGATGAAACCAAGTAGAATCCTTTGAACGCCCAGGGCCTGGCTTTGCCTTCCTGTCTCATCTCCAGCACCCTTGCTCCAAGCAGCACTCTGCCAGCCCGGCACGCCTAAGGAAATCTCATGCACAGAATGACTGACTTTCAGAACCAAAGCCACTGCCCATCTGAGGTCTTTGCAGGCAGGCCAGGTACTCCTCACAGCTCGTAGATGCTCTCAAGTCTGGGGAGAGTCCTTTTTGAAGATTTTCATTTGGCAGGCATGTTTTATAAGTGGTATTCTCACAGAGGCTGAGCTTTTCCCAAGAAGAATTAGGAAACTGCTTAAAGAAACCAATCCTCCAAAGGTCCCAAAGGACGTGTGCGACAAGCCCAAAGAGAATGACAGCCTAGAACGGGCTGTAAAAACTCTTGTTCTTTTGAAAATAAGGTCTAGCATAAAGAAAAGCAACTGGATGATTATTCCTCCAGGACTGCCCAGGTGCTTCAAAAGGACTGCCTCGATTTTGTGCACATTTTGTGAATTTCATATAATATATTTTGATCATACTTAGACCCCCTCTCATATCTGCACCCCCTTACTACCTCCTGCCAAACTTCAGGGTCTCTATTACATATAGATAGATATAGAGATAGATATAGAGATAGATTGAGGCCTATCAAGTAAAATTGTGTTCCCCAAATGCCCTACCAAGAGTCATATCCTTGTGATTGACTCTCCCTGTCCCAGAAGCTATCAGTTGCAATAGTTCGACAGGTAAGGTGGGGCCTGTTCCCCACTTCCCCACTTCCATGCTGGGATTTTTGTCTACCTTGTCCTTACAGAGGACTTATGTATGCTGTCACCATTGCTGTGATTTCATATGAATAGTTTCCCAGATGACTGGAAAACTGTTTCCTTGTGGTTATCCACCACCTCTGGCTCATACAGTCTTTCCACCCCTTTTTCCAATGACCCTGAGCCCTGGCAGGCAGAGTTTTGATATAGGTGTAGTATTAAGGGCAAAGCATTCTACAGCTTCTTGTTCACTGCATGTTTGCCAGTTGTGGGTCTCTATTTTAATCACCATCTGCTGCATAAGGAAGTTTCTCTGGTGAAAACTTGAGACACATTATTCTATGGGCACAATAAGCCATTAGGAGTTGATTTAATGCTATGTCCATTTAGCAGAATATTAGTAATAGGTTCTCCCCTACAGCCTGTGACCTGTCTAACCACAGGTTCCTAGACCGGGTATCAGTGTCAGATATGGGCTCCATCTTGTGAAGGGGACCTTAAAGCTAATCACAAAGGAGCTGGTTACTTCCATAAAATTGTGCCACTATTACACTAGTAGGCATGTCTTGCCAGGCCAGTTGCTACCATAGCATACAGGATGGGCAAGGTTGATGATTACTGTTCTTGTCCAGTGGCATGCACAGCACCTTCCAGCACTATGACAGTTAACCATCGGAGATGAAGCTTTGAGATCAATACCAGCTTTATTTCTCCTTTTTGATTCTACAACTGATATATATATATATATATATATATATATATATATATATGTAGTGTCTCCAGCAGTAGGG
>NW_008355271.1:623897-627399 GCF_000622305.1 Nannospalax galili
CTGTAGTGTCTCCAGCAGTAGGGTCTTAGTGTCACATTCTGGTGGGTAACCAAGAGCAGGGTCATTGTTTGAGCACCTATGAGACCCCTGGTCAACAACTTCAAAAGAGGCTACATCCCTAGTATTGGACTTTTTCTTTTCTATGGTGGCTGGTATAAGCACTACCCCCCTCTTACAGGGTAACTCTTTTTATAATCCCTTTTTATATTGTATATGTATATTGTGCTTGAAGTTTTAGCTAGAGAGAATGGGATGGAGGAAATAAAAGTACAAATTGGGAAGGAAGTAGCCAAAGTATCCAGATCTGCAGATGATATCACACTATACAAAAAGGTCTCACAGCCTCCAGCGGAAAACTCCTGGAGCTGATCAATATTTTCAGCAAAGTAACAGGGCTCAAAATTAACACCCCCAAGTCAGTGGCCTTCTTATCCACCAATATCAAACACCAAACATACTGAGAAAGATAGCCTTGAAAACTATAAAGTATCTTGGAAAAAAATCTAACCAAGGTCAGATTTGAAAGGCCTATATGATCAACATTTTAAAACAACAAAGAAACAAACTGAAGGAGCTTACAAAAGATGGAAAGATTTCCCACATTCGTGGATCAATGGGATTAATATTGTGAGAATTAATATTGTTAAAAAAGAATTAATATTGTGTAAATTCTACCAAAAGGAATCAATGCATTTAATGTAATACCCATTAAAAGTCCAACACAATTCTTCATCAAAATGGACCATCTTTCCCTTTAAACACCTGGTAAAATCATTCTTTTTGCAATGGGCCCATTGCTGATATCATTATCAAACCTGCGTGCTATTTGACATCAACCATCGATTAAATATTTACAGCCAGTCACTGTAAAGCTCTGCCTGATAATTCATTCGCTGTCCTGCTTGCCAGGTAACTACCTATTCTAATATAGCCAGAGACCTCATGTAGTATTATTTCTTTGCACACTGTGACACTGAAAACACTGTAGGCAAAATGTTATCTGCTTGATAATGTACAGCAGACACACACAAGTATCTTTTCAAAACACACTTACACAGCTTTCTGGCTCATGAACTAGCTAAGCATGCTAAGACAGGACCAGGGCAAGGAAAATGAAACTAAATTGCGAAGTTTAAACATCCTTTCCTTAACACCGCTCCTCTCTTTGACATCCTCCTAGATCTTGAGTTCCCTACCAATTCCCAAACGTATGCTTTTCTAAGTAACTGAATCTTTTTTAAAGGTTCCAAAAATAAAGTCTAGAAACAAGGAGAAGGAGAAGGAACGTTGTCAGTGAGCCTAACTCGGGACAAGAGCAGGGGCTCTGGCCCTAAATTAGCACGCTAATCCCCACTAGCTCCCTCTGCCTCATCGGCCAACTCCCTTCAAACCAGAGATTACAAAGCTTCCAAAGGTACGTTGCGGGCAGACTGAGTAAGCAGCCAGACAGTAATTTACATTATTATAGCTTCTCCTCAGTCCGAATTCTACCAGAAGACCAAGACCAACATGAAATACAGTGTTCGTAAGCGTAGGAAGCTTGTCACTCATGGGTTTCTTGCCCACTTTTGAAATTCAAATAATGTTTCAGTTATTTAGCTTTAAAATGAATATTAAAGGCTACCGAATACCCCATTCAAAGTAAGCTTGCCCAAAACACATTTACTCTCATCTATTTTCCGTTGGTCAGCAAATGAGTCCTTTATATTTTGAAACAGTTAATAATACCAGGTATTATTAACAGTCTTCTGGTTATTTTTGTTGTTTTTGTTTCATCAAGAACTCGCTGGAATATGTATGTTAACCAGCTCAACTACTGTTAGTTGAAAAAAACACTGTGGAATATAATAAATACATATAATTTTGTCAATTAAAAATGAGCATTCTTGGGCCAGCAAGATGGCTCAGTGTGTAAAGGGGCTTACCTGATGATCTGAGTTCAATCCCTGGGACTCACATAATGTAAAGAGTAAAGCAACTCATGCAGGTTCTCCTCTGACTTTTGTACACACACTCTGGTACATACACAGCACATACACACACACACACAGTCACACACACACACTCATATCAACACTCACACACATACATACGCATAAGTGAATCAATAAATGTAACCTAATTTTTAATTACTTTTAAAATGAACATTCTTTTCTTTTAAAGATATGTCATTAAAGATATGACATTCTAATTCACATTTACTTTTTACAAAATGTCCTGTAGTAGAGACCTCCTGGGCGTTGCTCCATGCATAGTTGACTCCTCTAAGACCACTCCATCGGTGGTGGCCCCTCAATTGGCCTGCCCCTTCACCTTCCCCTGCCCTAGCTAGACAGGTGATGAAGTGAAAAGAAAGGTCTGAGAAGACTGCCAGTCACCGAATGAGTGCCGCTGATGCCCGCTTCACCTCCAGCTCTGGGAGTCCCTGCTGCCCACCCACAAAAGTACTTTGCTACTTTGTGTTGTTTGGATATATATTTTTACTAATATCAACAAAGATATTAGCCAAGATATAATAATTTTCCCTACTAGAATGACCTTCCATTTTATTCTGTTCATCAGTAATCTGAAAAGAAGGACTTAACCATTTTTTAAAACTCAAGTCTTTGGGGCTTTTTTTTAATTTATTTAGTTTGCTACTCTAATATTCCCCCCTCTGAAGAGGTAACCCCAAAATCTTTTAGGGATTAGTTAAGAACTCTCGAATACTTTTGACATTTTTGGCCTTTGGAACAGAGTATGTTGCTAAGAGGCCCAAGGACATTGTGACTTTTAGCCAATAAACTGGCTACTTTTCTTTGGGGTAGTTTTACACTAACTGCCTAGCCAATTCCTACCTCCTATTCTTATCACACCATCCTCTAAAGAGGTACCCAAATTGCCTATAGGGACTCGGGATGCAGACTGCTCTGACTTCTTCAGTGCTGAACAGAGATGGAAGATGAGGCAATTGGAGCACCCCTTCAGTGGGTCTGTCTAAAAGACTCCCAAATTGCATAGCTCTTACCTGTAGGGAGAAAAGAAAGTCCTTGACTGGTGAATAGGGGATGTGAAGGAGAAGTAGAGGCAAGAGTAGTTAGCATTACAAGTTCTAGACAGGGAACCAGAAAAAAGTCAAAACAGGGCAAATCAAATGTGCATATCAAGAGTCCATTGGAATTTCATGACAAGGGCTTCCAAAGCATCCCTCCATTGGGTTCCTCCTCATTTTTCTTCTGTCTGCCAAGGCTGGACTAGAGAGTGATAGACTCAGGATTTGTTTTCAGGTACTTTGATAGCTGTTGGATTGGCTAGAATCAGTGTCAGCCTCTCAAAGGCTCCTAGATAGGGGGAGAAAACAAATTTATCCATCATTTTAGAACAATAGCAGGTTGTCTCCCTTAGCTGCAGGTGGCCACTATAGTATTGCAGACCAAGATTTGAAGTCTTATGTCTGAACAGCACTTTCTACATAGAAACAAAATCATCAATGAGAAATAATTGTCTAAATAACATTTTATAT
>NW_008355271.1:627434-634503 GCF_000622305.1 Nannospalax galili
ACCCTTAAAATATACTGATGACTTTAATTCTTGGTTATACTTTCCTCTTGTGTGTTTAAGACCATACTGTTGGTCCAAATAAACCAATTTATTTTTACTCTTAAGGTATTTGGAGAATCTGTTCCTCAGGGGTCACTTGGGCTTGGGAGGAGCCCCTGGCTCCTTTCTTTTACCAGTTCCATCTACATGAAGATAAGTCAAAGCCCCATTAAAAGAAAGAAAGAGTACAGGAATTTGTCAGAAAAAAAATGATAGGGAGATACGGGAGGTATTGGAGCGAGGGAGTGGGTGTGGATTTGATCAAAACACCTTGTATACATGCACGAAATTCTCAATAAAGTTTTTTAAAAGTTAAAAAAGAAACCTCAGTCTTTGACATAAAATATCAGTTTAGTTAATTGAAAGATGCCTAAGTGCCTGAATAGATCTGGTTTTTTTTTTGTCCCTTTTGTTTAAATCAAAACATATCATAGTATTTCTTCCACATAAAACCATAAGGAGGAATTGACCAAGAATTTAAGTCATTATGACACAGTAGTCTAAAGATAAAGTCAGAACAGAAAGGAAGAGAATGGGCTGATTTGACTTAGGGTAGTAGCTGGCCTGTGTTGATCATGCAGTGTACATCTATCTGGCTCCGCTAACCACACTGTGCACACTGTCTCCTGGAGTCATGACAGCAGCTGGTATCAGACCAGTCCTCCCCTGTCCCACTTCACAAATGGGAAAACGAAGCTGATTCCTGAAAGCCATGATTCCAACCTGTTCTTAGCCACAGGTTGTATATTTTAGGCAAATAGGCCACATGTCATCATAAACACCCTTAAGGATTGATTTTGTCTGTGGAACTTAAAAAAAATTTTCAGCATCAGCCATCTTTTTTTTTTTTTTTTTTTTTTTTTTTTTTTTTTTTAACTGTAGTCCGCTATGTAGACCAGGCTGGCCTTGAACTCACAGCGACCCACCTGCCTGTGCCTCCAGAGTGCTGGGATTAAAGGTGAGCACCACCATGCCCAGCCTCAGCCATCTTCTTAAAGCCCATAGACCATTAGTTTTTAAATTATGTTGGATAAGGATTTTTTCAGTACCTCTTTATCATTTCTTATCTTTTCAAATGCTTTTATCATTTTAATGTTATAAACGTTCCAAACATCTGAACCTATAATCCTCCACATAGTCCTGTCCAGAGGTTCCGGGAACTGCTCTGAGCCTCTGTGACAATGATCAGACCAGCACACAGCTGCTGCAAATGAATGACCAGCCCGAGAGAAAGGAACAAATATTTACTGAGGGCTTAGTATATTCTCAGGATACTGCAAGGCACTTTTTACGCAAGTTGCCTCATTTGGCGAATAAAGATAGAAACTACATAATGTCCTGTTTATAAAAGAGAAAACAAAAGTTCCCCACGGCTCAGCAGCCCGAGCTAGAACTCAACTACGTCTGAGTTCATTCTTCGGCAATCATTTATCGAGTGCTTTGACCACATGCCAAGCCCGCACTACCTACTGCATTTGAGAGGAAAGCGTAAAATGAATAAAACAGAACTTGGCTCCAGATAGTACCTCATTCTCGAGTTCTGGAGAGTGAGGCTGCGTTCTTCAGGTGGCCTTTATCCACAAGCCTGCGGAAATGCACATTGGGATGGGAAACAGAAACCGCAGCAAACTGTCCTTACCCAAGAGGATCTCAAGCCTTCCGAGAGGAAGTGGGTGGAGCTGAGATTCCTCACAGGCACTGAACGGAAGAGAAAGTTGGTGCTGAGGACACAGGAAGAGGGAAATGAGTATTGAGAAAAAAGGAATATCCTTTACTTTTGGAGAAGAGCTTGGAGCTTTGTCTGAAGAGTTGCTTTCCTACTTCATCTCTTTCTTCACTAGTCTTAACTCTCCCAAATAGCTATCTTTAGAGTTTATCTCTGGAAAATGTGACATTCTAAAAATTCCAAAATTAATGTTATACTGGCAAAACCCTGAAAGCCTTTTAAATTGTCCAGTCATGATTTACAGCAATTTTGTTTTCTGTCTGGAAAAGAACAAGTGAACTATTCACACAGTAGCTGCTTTCCTCATTCATCTGGTTTGAATTAAACTAATTCCACTTTTGGATGAACGGTATCATGGATTTGATGTTTATGATACACAATGGTATTTGCTAGATATTACACAATTGCACTCATCTATGTGTTTGGCTATCTCTGCTCCTTTGACATCAAAATAATTTAAAAGCACTTCTGCTCATTCGAAAGAAAATGATAATAAATCAGTAAAGAAATAACTAATTTCTGAATGGTAGCAGTTGTTGCCTGCAAAGGCTGATTTGAACAGATGACTGCCAATCCAATGTTCCTTGCTATTCTGTGACCTTCCCTTCCAGGGTGAACCTGAGGCTACATGGAGCATCCTGTGTGCCTGGAGAAGCTTTTAGCCTCCACCTGCCAGAACCCCTTCCCTCTCCAACAGGACTGCTTTCTGGGCTTCGTTATGAGAACTCACAAGACTTAACTTCTTAAAGAACTCTCTACAACTGTTTCTTCAACGTATCATTTTCAAATCTTGCTATGAAACCAAAACAAATATTTTTAAGAGTAAACTTGAAAGGTGACAGAAATAGATCATCACTTAGCAATGTTAGAACAAAACATTGACACGCATAGATATTATGTGTATGTACACTATGCCTTGCTGTCTTCAATCTGAGATTTAGAGATAAGCATACAGACCATAGTATTCTGTGTTGGAAATATGAATCAACAATGGCTACTAACCAAAGTAAATGCTTGAAAAAGAAAGATAATGCAATAATTCTTTTTCTAAAATATTGACCTCATTATTTATTTGTTTGGGGAAGGCATGAAGCCAGGAAAAAGGATTTGTCACCATCCCCTTTGGGATCTCTGCTAACTACTACCCGACTGAGATGCAGCCTGGCTTGCGCGAGCTCAGCCGTTTTTATTTTTGTTTTCTCTACATCCCGCATTTTGCCCTGTCTTTGCCCCTCTATCAGTGAGATCATCTCCAAAAGGAGATGAAGCGAGGACAGGCCCAGAATAAATTTCAAGTTCTTTTTTTAATTTCTTCAATTTATTTTAAAATATACCATTTAGTTCCACCAATTCTGTTACTTTAAAGTTATAGGTAAATGACCTCATCAGGTTAATAAAAATGACCTCCCTGAAATTATTCATGAATTCTAAAATTGTTAGTCATGCTGAAAGCAACGTATTCAAGCAAGCCAACAAACAAAAAGTACTCAGTCCTGTGCTGTTACTTTCACAGAAAGCTAACAGCCTAAAATTGTTAATCGAAAACAGTGACGGGGTCTGGGGTTGTACCTCAGTTGGTACATTGCTTGCCAGCATGCAAAAGCCTGGTTGGATCCCCAGCATTGCAAAACCAGATGTGGTGGTGCATGCCTATGATCTCATCTCTTGGGAGGCATGGGGGACAAAAGCTCCTGGTCATCCTCGGCTACATAGCAAGCTTGAGGCCAGCCCTAGCGACATGAGACCGTGTGCCAAAAATAAAATAGTGACAGCGACTATTGATAGAAATCTTCATATTTCCTCTTACTATTTGTATTGAAAGAAATATATGATTTATTATATTGCTGAAATTCTTTACTTTCTGCTTAGCTTTGTCCTTCGCACAAATATTTCTAAAAGTTATTTTGGAGAAAGGTTTGGGTTTTTCTTTTCCTTTGTAGGAAAGCAAAGAAATTCAGTTATAAAGAGAAGAGGAAACAAGGGCAGGACCACAAATGCACCTTGACCCCCAACAGCCACCCTGGGTACAAGCAACCGCCATGTCTGGCTTCTGGCACTGCCATCAGCCAGTCTAAAGCCTGGCTTGCCATAATGCTAGTGCTGCCCTGCTTGGGACTCCCTGCACACACCCTCTGACTGCTGCCTAATGTATGCCCCAGGCTTCTCTTTGATCCTCTGGATATGGTCCACGCCCTTTTCATACGACTTTGATTACTCACTCCATCAACTCTGAAAAGAGATAGGGAACCTGTAGTAACAGCTGTCTCATACCACAAGCTACAAATAATCTGGTTTTGAACCCAAGGCCCACAATCTAAACCCTTGGTTTAACTTAGTGGGGTCCTACGTTTTTGCATCCACTTGACACCAAGACTGACTGTTGGGTACAGCAACACTAACAGAAACAGGCAGCCAACCTCACAGCTGTCTCTACCCTCTATCCCTCAAACGACGGAACTCGAAGAAACAGCTGACTTCATGTGAGGTGGAAAACACAGGACAGAGCATGCTGGCTCCAAAACTTCAAGAACAAACTGTAACTGTGCTTAAAAGTTAAGAACATGTTCAAAGAGTAAACAGAGAATAAACAAAGAGCTTAAGGCTCCTGAAGAAAACTGAAAGTTCACAGACACTAACTTGGAGAAAACTTGGACATCAAACGAAATCAATACCGTAATGGATGATAATTCACTGAGCAAAATAGGAAATCACGAGTTAATGCTATGATGAAATAATTTCAAAGTTTTATGAAGTATTCTTAACCACTGCATCATCTCTCCAGTCCCATAATTAAAAAAAAATTAAATTTATTTTTATTTTAATGCATGTATTGCCTGCATGTAGGTAAGAGCACTCATGTTGTGCAATGCCTGTGGAGGGCAGAAGAGGCTGTTGGATCCCCTGGAACTCACAGTACCCACAGAGGACAGAAGAGGCTGCGGGATCCCCTGGAACTGAAATTATGGACAGTTGTTAGCTGCCATGTGGGTGCTGGGATTCGAACCCAAGTCCTCTGCAAGAATAGTCAGTATTCTTAACCACTGAGCCATTTCTCCAGCCCAGGAATTTGTAATTTTTAAGGTATCTTCCTACAAAATATTTATTAGTTATGAAGATAAAATGTAACTTTGTAGTGGAGCAGCCTAGCACACCCTGCTTTAATCAAGTGATAATGCTATTAGGTTTTTATTTTTTACTTTTTTATGAGTATGAGTATATTGCATGGATGCCTGTAAATGTACCCATGTCCTACAATGCCAGCAGAAGTCAGAAACTGGAGTTACAGACAGTTGTTGGCCACCATGTGGGTTCTGGGAATCTAACCCGGGTCCTCTAAAAAGAGCAACCAGTGCTCTTAACTGCTGAGCCATCTCTCCAGCCCCAATAACGCTGTTGTTAATAGGGCATTTTTTTAACTGTGCCACCTGACAGGACACAGGTAGGATAGAACATCTGTTACATTTCTGCTGAATCTGAAGAGCTCCAAGACTAACAGAAAGAAACAAGCTGAATCCAAACTCAGGGATATTCAAAAGAGCAACTGAAATGTAAGGGTCAGAAAACAATTAAGATTAAGAAATGTAACTATCTGTATATATCTATTACTAGTCATAATTGGTTGCACTTGGATCCTTGGCACCTGTGTATGTCTATAAAGTCATTGGGTAGATTTCAATGGTAATGTTTATCACCTCTACTAATTAACATGACATAAATTTCCATGCTTCCTCCTCAAATACAATACATTTTTTTAATTTGTTGATTTTTGTGTGTATGTGTGTATGCGTGTGTGTGTGTGTGTGTGTGTGTATCACACAGAACATCCCAAACCATTTTATTCAACTATATTACCACTTCCCAGATGGCACCCTCCCATAGCCTCCCTCCCCCCACTAGAGCCCTTATACTCTGATATCCCTGCTACGGTCTGCTGTGTTGTCGGCACACAAGCCAATCCCCACTGCTTGTCCTTCTGGTGAATCTAGTCAGCCTATCTAGAGGTCTTCGTTTTAGGAGGGTCAGCTGTTTCTCATCTAGCAGCAATCAGTTGTCAATACTCCTTTAGATAAGATTAGGGGCTGCTGTTCCATTTCCCAGTTCAATGCTGGGTTACTATTTGGGAGTCCCTTTGGTCACCCTGGTCAACAACTCAAAAGAAGGTATCTCCTATCTGGCATTGTTGCTTGTTATGTAGCCGTTAGCTATGCATATGGACTCTTAAAAAATCACATTGGCCCCTTTAATCTTTGGTTATACTTTCCTTTTGGGTGTTTAAGGCCATACAGTTGGACCAGATAAACCAATTTATTTTTATTCTTAAGGTCGTTTGAGGATCTGATTCTCAGGGGTCACATGGGCTTGGGAGGAGCCCCTGGCTCCTTTCTTCTATCAGTTCCACCTATTTGAAGGTAAGTCAAAGGTCTTGCTCCACCATGGCTGGCTTCGCTTGGAAGCATGGAGGAAATGATTCCTCTGTGTTGACCCTCCTCTTTGTAGACTGGACACTGGTTCAAGTCCATCTCATGGGGTCCCCTTGGCCTCCTTGATCAAAAGGACAGGTGCCTCACCACCATTATAGGACGTTTTGAGAGATTCTCATAGTCCCCTGGAACTAGTCGACCTAGGAGGGCAAGGACCAAAAAGTGTCCTTTGTGTCCCTCTGACCAAATTATTATAGGCCACAAAGTATGTCTGTTAAACAGCCAAGAAGGTTAGTTCCACCAGTCTGGTATTTTTAATTACTGTGTGTCATGTAGATAAATCTTGGGCAAAGACCAATTGTTCTCAGATAAACCTTACCTAGACATATATTTCTTGATCTGCTATGTATAATTTGTCAGCAGGTTGTTGGAATAATATGGTTCCCTCTGGTTTTTAAAACTAGCTAAGCATTGTTTATCTCTTGCATTATCTAACCCCTCCATTATGGTTTTCCTACTTAAGGTGCCCCCATTTCCCCCCTTTCTCCCTTAATAATACCCTTCTCCTATGGACCTACCTTTCTTGAGCTCCTTCTTTCCTTTATCCCCTAGGTTCCTTGTATACCCTCCCCTCCCCCTCCCTTAAACTAACCCAGTTTTTATCCATATCTCCCTTATTAGCGCCTGTTTCCTACTGTTCTTCTCTTTCAGGTTCTTTCTTTTCCTTTACCTCCCTGTTTCCTTTCCAGTATCCTGGTTCCTGTAGTTATGTCTGGGTACATACTCACGTATCAGGGTTTGGTTCTAAGATCCACATATGAGGGAGAGCATATGTCGATTTTTTTTCTGAGTCTGTGTTACTTCATTTAGTATATCAGTTTAT
>NW_008355271.1:635021-642684 GCF_000622305.1 Nannospalax galili
TGTGTCTTTAATCATCAGATACATAGAAATTAAAGACACATGTACAAACATCTAAGTGTTAGTAGCATTAAAATATGCTGTTTCCTACATTTTTAATTCTACTAACACTTAGATGTTTGTACATGTGTCTTTAATTTCTATGTATCTGATGATTACTAGTCACCGTCTGTTACACTCAGATCCTTAGTACCTCAATATGGATATAACGTCATCACGTAGATTTCACTGGTAATGTTTATCACCTCACTATTTAATATGAAGTAAATTTTTATGCTTCCTCCTCAGATGTCTTTTTAAAAAAATTGATTTTTTTGTGTGTATATCATACAAAACATCCCACACAATCTTATTCATTTATAGATCCACTTCCCAAATGGCACCCTCCCATAGCCTCCCCCCTCCCACACTCTGGAGCCCATATACTCTGTCATCCCTGTTTCTGTCCACTGTGTTGTCGGCACCCCCAGGTCTTCCCCAGTGCTTGTCTATCTGCAGAATCTACTTATACTGAGTTCAATATGGTATAACTGTATTAATTCAACTGTGAACCTAGAAACTTACAGCCACTTGTGAAAGAGATGTACTCTTGCTCTGGAGTGTGAAACTGAATATGTTAAAGCTTTAATGAAAAAAAATAAATAAAGAAGTGTAACCATCGGCTCTCAGATGTTCCCCGCTGCTATAAAGAACACTGGAGCAATTGGGAAACAAGTGGAGTCTCAGGATTAGATGGAAATAAAGTATTAACGTTAATTTTCCCAGAATTTTTATTTGTTTGCTTGTTTATTTGTTTTTTTGTTTGTTTGTTTGTTTTGAGATAGGGTTTCTTGTAACCTATGCTAGCCTCAAACTCACTACATAGTCAGGGCTCACCTTGAATTCCTGATCTTCCTGCCTCAGTCTCTCAAAGGCAGACATCAAATATTGTATGTGGTTGTGTTGGAGAATATCTCTGTCTATAGGAAATACACACAAATTTGGGAGGGTGATAATAACAAATCATCATATCCACAATTACAAATGACACTGAAAAAATGGAAAATGTCTCACATCACACTTGAAAACTTTGTAAGCCTGAGATTGTTTTTAATTATCTTAATTTTCTATCTTGGCTATTATAGATGCATTTGCTAACCAACTGAAAGATTAGTCAATATGAAAATTAAGTATTAAAGGTGAATTTTTATCATTTAGAATTATTAAACATTAACAGTAAAATAAATAATAAAAGTAAAATTGCAAGATCAAATATGTCCATCTTGCTCAGCATCCTCTGGACTGGACCAGGATGACATATCTATGTTTACATTCCTAATGACATGGCTTGCTTTTATTTGACTGTTGTCCACTTTTATTTTGCAAATTAAAATAAGATGAGACTTTTCTGCACACAGCAGTAAATGCACACAATGCAAAATGTACTCAGGAACAACAAGAAAATGCATTTCATTCTTTTATCCACTGAGCCAAGGCCTTTCATTCTCAGAGATGAAGAGTGAGCAGATGTGTTAATAAAGTACAAGCATGGACACCTCATGGTGACCTCATGTTTAAAGAATATTTCATAATCTTACCAGCCAGAAATGAGAAGTGTATTATGTATATGACACTTCCACAGTCCTTGGGAATTCCTGATCTGAGATTAATATACAGTTTGTTCATTTAAATTCATCCACTGCATATATATATTATGTAAGCATGAAATGAAATAAAGAGTTCTTAGATGATTAGGTGGTCTGAAATGTAAAACATAAATGCACTACAGAATTATGATTTTCTTAAATGCAGAGCACATGAGCTGATGTGAAGTTCAGGGTGGCACCAGCATGGCATTGAACAAATATCACCCCTAGTAGGGCAGTGTGCAGCCATCTAGAATGGTCAAAAATATAGTTCTCATAGGTTTGGTGAGACACACCTTTAATCCCAGAATTCGGGAGGCAGAGGGTGGGAGATCTCTTGAGATCTAGGCCAGCCTGGTCTACATAGCAAGTTCCAGGCCAGCTGTGGCTACAGGGAGACCCTACAAATAAATAAATAAATAAATAAATAATAAATAAATAAGTAAACAAATAAATAATAAACAAGTCATCCCCAGTCAATGAATAAATAAATAAATAAATAAATAAATAAATCTCCTTATACGGAGGTTGTAGTTGCTAGTCATTCTTTTTAAAATATGTATTCGTTGGAAACTTTTCTCTAAACTTGCATGCTTGTGTTTCTCCCTGTATAGGAGGAAAGGACTGAATCCAGATGGCTTCTCTAGAACTGTTAAAGTTAAACCATGGTTTGTTGGAAGATTAGAAAGGATGGTTTGAAGAAAGGCAACCCTACTTTGGTTTAGATGGACCCAGATGACTGCATTCTCTTAGGATAGCTAATTTACCCTGTTCTAAGGCAGAGCTAGAACCACCGTTGTTGTCTGAAGTCCAACACACACAGGAGGAGCACCGCAAAGGAGCCTAGTTCCAAGATTAGGGATGGATCAGTGTAAATCCATCACCACTACTGGGAGAAACAGCTCCAAAGTCGACTCTGATACCATTATGGATCAACAGTGTTAACTACCAAGGAAACTGGGAAGAAATGATGAATAAATTCAGCCCAGCACTGTTTTGCTCAGGGATACCTTTAAATAAACCACAGAGAATATAAAAATTGGAAACTGAATGTTATAGATTTTTTAAACTATTATTTTCTTTGGAGAAAAGGAACAATGCATGGTTATGTACCTTTAAGAAGTCATATTTTTAGATTGTTCTTTGAACTGCAGATGGACCAAGTGTGTGTATTAATTATTACATAATAGTAACTCAACATTTATAATAAACAAAGACAAGGTGATAAATGATATATTAATTTATTCATATTCTTTAACTGAAATATCTGGATGAATGTTCCCCGTTGTTTCACTTTAGCTTTATTTTCGTGTTGTGCAGGCATCCAGATTTCTTCCACTGATGAATATCTACACATATAGAAATGGAGAGCCTCTTCCTGATTCCACCTATTCTGGATATCTTAGACATCTAGAAGAGTTCCTCTGTCTCAACAAGAAAAGGCTGTTCTTTGTTGGTTGGTGGTTGGTTGGTTGGTTGGTTGGTTTTAAAATTCTATGACCTGTTAGAGGCTTGGTCGTTGCTCTTGAAATGATAATATTGTTTCATTATGGAGATTCATGTGTCTTTCAACTTCATGTAATTCAGCACAATTGTACATTTTTATGTTTCAATCATATATGCAACGGGGAGTCTGCTGTTCTATGTACTGTGCCTTATCAAGTTAATGAAATAAAATATATCTATGTTGTCAAAAGGTGAAAATAATAGTCACAATATTAAATCAAACAGTATACAGTGTACTTTTCAAATGAATTATAATTTTAACAGTAATATTATGCTGTTGCTCTTTAGTATTTCTGCTTTAACAGTGAGAAATTTGGAGCCCAATGAGATTTACAGTCAAACTAAAGAATACATGGACTTAAAATATTGTGATAATTCTAAATAAGGACATTGTTCTTAAATATATTCACAAAACATAAGCTATCATTATCTTTTAAAAATGCAAAGTCTTCCATACTATAAATTGATACTATAATACATGAAACCCACCAGCAACTATCTAAGATCCCCAATGAGGATAACTGTAAAAATATGACTTAGAGTTTTAAATAATTACCAAGCATAGAGGATAACAGATTCTTCAAGCGATAAGCTATTTTTTCATTTAGAAACCAAAAATTTAAATTTAGTAAGAAAACACATTCTTTCAATTTATTTATTTTTTTCTTCTGTGGATTTTTACCATGATCTTAAGCACATGTACTAAAGTGATGCTGGGGGGAAAGGCTGGAGTGGCTTGATATCTTTTTATTAAAATACAATTGTTTTCTCTAATTAAAATCATTCTCACCTTAATATACTATCCTTAAGGTCATGATCTCACCGGGGACTTCAATTGATTTTGCTACAGTATATCCATTAAAATATCATTTTACTAATTAAATAACTGCATTCTTTTCATTGTAACTTTAGATATGTAGGCACTTTTACTAGATACCTGGACGAAGTAAAAATATTGATCATTATCTGAATAACTAACAGTGCTTCTTCCAAAAGAAACCTTTTAATCACTCTTCGAAAGAGCCAAAATTTATTTATAGCGTTCTTGGAAGTGTTTTTCTTACATCTATTAACACAATGTCAAATTATATAGGACCAAGTGTCATCAGGTTTTAGCTCTCCTTTATTTGCATGTGGCAGATGGTTGTCACTGGTGGCTTGTTCTACTGTGTAGTTCATGTCCTTTGTTACCTTACTACTGGTCTTTAGAATTCTTTTTGGACCCTTATAATTTTAAAATTCACACTGCAATAATATTGTTAGCAATAGAAAACAAATAATTAAGAGTAACAAACAATAAGACTACCTTTGCAACTAGATTCTCTTGACAAGGACTTTTTCTTCATCAATATTTCAGTGCTTGTACTGAGTCTTTTGTTCATCTCAAAGGCCTCAATAAAAACTTTCCTCATTGCAATTTTCACTCACAGAGATTTAGCAAACTAAAAGAATCAAAATGTATGATTGTAAATGTCTGCAAAAACAGAGCAGAGAAATGACTAGAGCCTTCCAAGAGGGACGAGAGAGTCCCAACATGTATTAACAAGCACTTTCCAATCGCCGCTGCCAACGCACACTCAGTTGGTGCTGCCGAAGAGACAAGAGCACTACAGATGTACTACGTATCTTCACCTGTCAGTGGCAGAGCGTATTCCAGCAAAGATGCCTGAAATCAGGTCCCAGCTTTCAGATGCAAAAATCATCCCTATTGTTCAGAAGGTTGGACAGGGGGAAGGGCTAGATATATTAAGTAAGCCGAACAAGTTGTCATTTAAATTAGGGTGAGAATTTGTGGTACAGTCATTTAATCACTGGGTTAGTGTTCCTTCTTTTTGTTTCTTCGAGGCAGCATGGGAAAGGAGAGATGAAAGTTAATAACACTTGATGAAAGCCTTGGGTGAAGGCAGCCAGAACTTATGAGTGGGAAGTCATACATGAATAATTAATTTGCCAAGTTCCCATTGTAGAACTAACTACCTTGTCTGGCACACTGTAGCAACAGAACATTTTCTAAGTGAAGGGCTCTTTCCCAGGACTAATATTTCTTCGATGTGAGCACAAATATTTTTAAATCCTTAAAGTGAAATATGTTTGAAAAGCAGAATTTTTCACATCTGTCAAATAACAATATCAATGAAGTAGATAAATTTAAATGCCTTCAAACATTCTCTTAGGTTATTGTCAGTTGACAAGAATATATTTTCTGGCTCTCTTGTATTAACTTGGAACACATCTTGAGGAATGGCATGGATTTAATATTTTAACTTCTGAGTGGAAAGAGCAATGGGTTATTTTTATCTTTCTAAAAGAAGGCATAGCAGATACTTTAATGATGGATATAGCCTCTTCCATAAAATATTTTTTAAAAATCTGTCTTAAGTGATAAAGAAAAAGAGTTTTCAGACTACATCTGGAGACTTAATTTGAGGCAAATTGGGCACTTTCCTCATGTCTAGTTGTTTGGTTAGCCTCAGGAAAATTATTTTTGATTTTTTCATATTTTAATAGTAAATAAACTCATGCTATTAAGATAAAATTATAAAAGTTTTATTCAAAGCACAATCATTTCCACAAAACACTGACTTGTCTGCATTAAGTCAGTTTTCCTTTAGAAATTCTACAAAATGTGCATTGTAACAGTCACAATGCTTACAAGTGTTCTTCTTAGACCATAACTGCACACTTATTTTTCTTAACATAAATCAATGGAAATTGAATCAGAAGCCTATACGGTGAATAGAATTCATTAGCTGGGCAAAGCTAACATTTGGGGTAACTTTAACCTCTCAAATTTGGCATGGACGTTTTGATAGCTGTAACATCACCCGTTCTTGCTAGAAACTCTACATATTGAAAAACTAGTATGTTGGTCTCTATTTGAACTTAAGGTTGGCTTGATTCTACATCATGTTTCTTCAAACAGAAGATTCTTCTGGGGATGAAGAAACTTTTATTTTTAAAAAACTTATTCAAGGTTAGGGTCAAAATCAAACATTAGCTAATAAAAAATGAAAACTCAGAATTTTGTAAATTTTGAAAAAAAGAAACTAAACATTTAAACAGAAGGCATCACCAGTTTCTCTTTTCTTTTATAGGCAGATAAAAACTACTTCATTTTTAAAATCATCTATACTCAGTTTCATACTTCAAATTTCAAATTGTGCCATTTTGATACACCTAATATTTTACCCACTCAGTTTATATACTTCAGCATTTTGTCATTAGCCTTTCAGACCCTTTTTTCCTCTTTGGGGCAACCACATAATTCCAGCTGGAACTAACTGGTTATTAAGGTTCCCCGCCTGAAGAGCAGATCCTAAATGTCGGACAGCACCAGTTTGAGGACTCGGTCAGGCTTTTCAGGTCTGAATCCTAGACTCTCTCTTTCAAAGGCCGAAGTGAAATTCTATTAAGGCTAGAAAAGAGTAAATATTGAGAGTCTAAAAAGTAAACTTTTAGCCAGGCGTGATGGCGCACGCCTTTAATTCCAGCACTAGGGAGGCAGAGGCAGGTGGATCTCTGTGAGTTCAAGGCCAGCCTGGTCTACATAGTGAGTTCCAGGACAGCTGGGGCTACAGGGAGACCCTGTCTTAAAGAGGCAAAAAAAAAAAAAAGTTATCTTTTAATCATTATTCCTGTGCGTGCATGACAAATGTCCCCCAGTTGAAAAGGGAGTGGAGAATCTAATCCCTCTGCCGTTTTTGCAAGCAGAGAGACTACTCTTTTTTAAAAAAAACACAAGTCAGCTTTGAAACTTACAATTATTTCTAATTACTCTTGGATGAAGTCCAAAATTCTATCTCCAAGAGGAAAGCCAGTGAATCCCCTCTCCTCTTAACCTAACTGTCCCCCAACTCCTCTTTACATGAGCCTTCCACACGGAAGCTGATGCATCTCCTTGGGCTGATCCTGTCCGCCTATTTCACTAACAGTCTCAATCCTGTTATTATTATCTCAAGAAAGCCTTACCTGCCCCCGCCATGTAATCAAAGTCCCCACTATGCTGTTCATCCCTCTCCCCTATGTAATCAAATTTCCCCCTATGCTGTCCCCCCATGTTATCAAAGTTCCCACTATGCTGGCCCCGCCATGTAATCAAAGTTCCCACTATTCTGGTCCCCCCCATGTAATCAAAGTACCCACTATGCTGCCACCCCATGTAATCAAAGTTCCCCCTATGCTGTCCCCCCATGTAATCAAAGTACCCACTATGTTGTCCCCCCATGTAATCAAAGTTCCCACTATGTTGTCCCCCCAAGTAATCAAAGTACCCACTATGCTGCCACCCCATGTTATCAAAGTACCCACTATGCTGCCCCCCCATGTAATCAAAGTTCCCACTATGCTGTCCCCCCATGTAATCAAAGTTCCCACTATTCTGGTCCCCCCCCCATGTAATCAAAGTACCTACTATGCTGTCCCCCCATGTAACCAAAGTACCCACTATGCTGTCCCCCCATGTAATCAAAGTACCCACTATGCTGTCCCCCATGTAAACAAAATTCCCACTATGCTATCCCCCCTGTAATCAAACT
>NW_008355271.1:642767-643020 GCF_000622305.1 Nannospalax galili
GCCCCCCATGTAATCAAATTTCCCACTATGCTGCCCCCCATGTAATCAAAGTTCCCACTATGCTGTCCCCCCATGTAATCAAAGTACACACTATGCTGCCCCCCATGTAATCAAAGTTCCCACTATGCTATCCCCCATGTAATCAAAGTGCCCACTATGCTGTCCCCCATGTAATCAAATTTCCCACTATGCTGTCCCCCCATGTAATCAAAGTACCCACTATGCTGTCCCCCATGTAATCAAAGTTCCCACT
>NW_008355271.1:643127-652927 GCF_000622305.1 Nannospalax galili
CATGTAATCAAATTTCCCACTATGCTGCCCCCCATGTAATCAAAGTTCCCACTATGCTGTCCCCCCATGTAATCAAAGTACACACTATGCTGCCCCCCATGTAATCAAAGTTCCCACTATGCTATCCCCCATGTAATCAAAGTGCCCACTATGCTGTCCCCCATGTAATCAAAGTTCCCACTTTGCTGTGCTTATGTCACTGAACTCTCTTTTGAAGCACGTACTGTCAAAGCAATGTTCATAATTCGTCTGAGCCTTTGTCTAACAGTGATTCCCCAGCTAGACTGTAAATTCATTGAAGGCAAGGACTTTGTGTCAGTCTTAGGTCAATAACACCTGTTATGGGTTGAACTGATTTGTTCCCAAAATTCATATGTAGATGTATCTCAGGATGTTTAATGAATTTTGAGATGGAAATTTTAAAAAGTATATCAGTTAAAATCCGGTCACTAGGGTGGCTGTAATGCAATAAAAAGGGTTTGTGTCCTTTTAGGAAGAGATTAGGACACACACGCATCCAGGGAAAGGGCAGAATCAGGGACAAGCAGCCATCTGCATGCCTGCAGGGAAGCCAAACTCACTGGGATCTTGATCTCAGACTTTTACCCTCGAGAATTGTCACAAAATAAGTTTCTGTTAAGTTATTCATTACTTTGTTATGGCAGCCCTAGAAAACTAATAAACAACTAATAAGAAGCCTGACAGATAGAAAATAAACATTTGGGCATGAATCAATCAGTAATGTAAACTTGGATTTGAATCCCAGTTCTAGCAGAATTTAGTTGCAAAATCTTAAGCACAGTCTAAAGAAATCTTCAAAGCCTCCACTGCTCTTTTGTGACCTTCAGACAATAAAACACAATTTACAGCACTGTTGAGAACATCAAGGTCTGTGAGAGCTCTTAGCACAATGAACAGGAAAGTCAGTCTCCTGGCAAAGTTAACCATCCACAATGATAAGATAAGAAAGATTATGAATAATTTTACCTTCCAAATATTAAGTACTTAAGACCTAATCAAATACTCAAAACCATAGTTGTTTTATCCTTTATTTCTGTGAGGTCTATTTTCTAGAATTTTTTTTGTTGATTGTAATAATCAGATTGTCAACAAAATTCAGAAATAAGTTGATAGTATTAAAAAAAATTAGCACATTGATTGAACAAAACAGCGGGGCATATTGTCACACTCACCTACGTGTACGTAAACACTTCGATCACACGTCCTCCTAGTGCCCTCATTCTCTCCTCCTATTCCTACCTTTCCCTAAGAGCTTCCCCCACATTGATGCCATCTTTCTTTTTTCTTTCCTGGGTTCTGTATATAAAATGTGATACTTGTGTTTATAAGTTTGGTTTATTTCACTTAAAATTATGATATGTAGTTCCATCTATTTCCCTGCAAATGACATGATTTTGTACTTCATAGCCAAATAGCACTCCACATTTTGTATCAGTTCACCTGACAAGAATGTATTTGATTCCAAAATGTGGCCACTGTGAACAGTGCCATAACTCCTCTGGTTGACCATGTATTTCCAGTGTATGCTGACTGAGTTCTTCAGGTATACACCTGAGAGGGGTCTGGATAGATCCTATAGTCATTCTATTTATAATATCTTTAATTTCTGTTCATGTCTATTTATAGATTTCACAGGCACTTTCATATGAGAATATCACATACTTTGACCAAGTTCACTGCCTTCGTTCCCTCCACTTTCTCTAGCTAGACCCCTCAAATATAGAAAAATGATTTTAGGAATCTCTATAAAACTCAGGAGGGCTTCAGGTAAGAAGCCCCCCACCCCGGCTCCAGGCACTCTTCTTCTCCACCCCTCACCTTCTGAGGACCAGCCATGTGCCCCCCTCCACACACACACACACACACACACACACACACACACAGAGGCGTTTGACTCTTGCAGTACCATTCTACCACCCTCACAGCCTGAGGGCCCCAGAGGTTCTGCCTGCTTTCCCCAGACAGCATCACACACTCCTGTAGAACTCAGTGAGTCTTCTACAGAGTTCTGAGGATCAGCAGTGAGGCTCTCCAAATTCTACAGGTCTGTTCCTTAACTTAGAAGCTGCGCCTAACCCTAGCGGAACTAGGACAACTTCTGATGTGCCATTTTCAAATCAGCACTGAGTTGCTCAAAGACTGAACTCCAAATGCCATTCTGCTGGTCCATAGCCTGAAAGGTTGAAATAACAACACACACTCAAATATCTTGCCTCAACAAGATATTCATAACAGAAACATTACCAGTGACCTAACTCTAGATGTCTAGGTCCCATTGCAAAAGACACAAACGACATGAATAACCAAAACTACATCTCTCCAAAAACTAGTGCTCACATATTTTAACAAAATCATAGAAGAAAAAAGTCCCAAATCTAAGAAAAAAGATGCCTATCAGGGTGCAAGAAGTATATTGACTATCAAATAGACAAGACCAGAAAGAAACTATCCACATTATATAGTTCTCAAAACAGAACAAAGAAAACTACTGAAAACTGCAAGATAGAAAGCCCAAGTTTTATATAAAGTTAGGACCCACAGAAGAAGTGTTTCAGTAAACATTTTGAAAGACAGATTACAAATGATAACCCACACTACTATACTATCAGTCATAATTGAAAGAGAAAGAAAACTTTACATGATAAAAACAGATTTAAGGAATTAATGGCCACTAAGTTATCTCTAGAGAGGATGCTAGAAAGAATGCTTATGTCTAAAGAGAAGATTCAACACACCCAAGATGGAACAGGTAACAAACAGTTCCAGAAAAATAATCGAAAAGGTCTAAGAAAATTCCAAAAAACGATAAAATGACAGGAATTAATGAACACTATCCTATTATCTTAATACTCAGTTTCATTTCCATTAAAGAGACACAGAGTAACAGATTGGATTAGAAAACAGGACCTTTCTTTTAGCTGCCTCCAAGAAATACACTTCACCATCAAAGATACACATCACCTTGGTGTAAAAGGATGGAAAAAGGTATCTATGCCAATGGAACTAAGGAGAAAAAGTGGGCATAGCTATTCTAATACCTGAAAAAAAGGCTTCTAACCAAAGCTACTCACAAAAGATAAGGAACACTGCACACTCATTAAAGGGAAAATCCACCAAAAGGATATTACAGTTGTAAACATATATACATAAAGTAGAGTTTTGTAAAACGCAGTTTTGTAAAAGAAACACTATTAGATCTAAACCCACAGATCAACCAAAGCACAGTGATTGTAGGTGACTCCAATGCCCCTGCCCCCCACCAATAGACAGGCCATCCAGGAAGGAACTAAACAGAGAAACACTGGAGTTAAATGGTAGTATAAACAAATGGAGCTAACAGACATTTACAGAATAGTCCACCCAAACACTAAAGAATACATACTATTCCCAGGAGCCCAGGAAACTTTCTCCCAAATCCACCATGTATTAGGACAGAAAGCAAGTCTCAACAAATATAGAAAAACTGAAATAACACCCTGAATTCTGTCTGACCATAATGGATTAAACCTGGATATCACCAGCAATAGAAACTACAGAAAGTATGAAAACTCATGGAAACTAAATTACATGTCACTGAATGATAATTGGGCCAGGAAAGAAATTAAAAAGGAAATTTTAAAATTCCATAATTTGATGAAAACAAAACACAATGTAACAAAATCAAAGCCCTAACAAGAAAGTTTAAAACACTAAGTGCCTCTATCAGATGAAAGATCTCAAAGCAATAACTTAATGATGGTTTTGAAAGCCTTGGCAAAACAGGATCAAACAATACTAAAATCAGAAAATGGGAATAAATCATCAAAATCAGAGCAGACATTCATAAAATAGAAACAAAAATTACAAATAATCAATGAAATGAGGAATTGGTTTTTGAAAGAAAAAAAAAATTGGTGAAACTGACAAAACTTTAGATAATTTAACCAAAAGAAAGAGACAGGGATTCAAAAGAGACATGCAACAGTCACAGGAATGCAGAGGACCTGGGTTCGATTCCCAGCACCCACAAGGCAGCTACGAACCTTCCTTAACTCCAGTTTCAGAGGAATCCGAAGCTCTCTTCTGACCTCCGCAGCATTGCATGACATGGGTGCACTCACATACATGCAGTCAATACACTCATACACATAAAATAAAAATAATTAATAAAATATGTAAAAAAAAATTTTTAAATCTGTGTTCTACCAAACTGGAGATTCTAAAAGAAATGGAAGAATTTCTAGATACATCTGACCTACAAAAGTTAAACCAGAATTAAGTAAACAATTTAAAAAATAACATCCAATGAGAGAGAAACAGTAATTAAAATTTTCCCTATTGGACATGGTGGTTCATGACTTTAATCACTCAGGAAGTAGAGGCAGGTGGCTCTTTATGAAATTAAGTCCAGCCTGGTCTACATAGTAAGTTCCAGGCCAGCTGGGGCTCCAGGAAGATCCTGTCTCAAAAAAAAAAAAAAAATTCCAACTAAAACAAGGTCAGGATCACATGGATTCAGCACAGAAGTCTACTAGACCTTCAAAGAAGAACTAATACCAATAATCCTCAAATTATTCCATAGCATAGGAAAGAAAGGAACATTTTCAAATATTCTTTAAGGAGCCAGTATTGCATATAAATCAGAACCAGACAAAGTCCACCCCCAAATGAAAGAAAGTTATAGGCTAATATTTCTGATGAACATAGCACAGCAATTCTCAGTAAAACACCTATGAACCAAATTCAAGATCAAATCAAAAAAATTATCTGCCATGATGAAGTCTATATCATCCCAGAGATGCAAGGATGGTTTGACATACTAAAATAAATAAATGTAATTCACCATATAAACAGGCTCATGGAGAGAAACCACTTGGTAATCTCATTAGATGCAGAAAAGTCCTATGACAAGATCCAGTATGTCTTCATGATAAAAGCCATGGAGAACCTAAGGACGCAAGGGCAATATCTCAACATAAGAAAGGAAATATACAAGCCCACAGTCAACATCATGCTAAATGGAAAAAAATTGACATATTTCCACTAAAATCAGAAACAAGACAAGCATGTCCACTCTTTGCATTCCTTTTCGATATAATGCTTGAAGTGTTGGCTTGATTAATAAGACAAGGGAAGCAGACAGGTGATACCAGTAGAAGAGAAAGTCAAAGTGTCCTTATTTGCAGATGATATGATTCTCTACATAAAAGATGTTAAAGACTCCACCAGAAAACTGTAGCTGATATATCCATTCAGCAGAGAAGAAAGATACAAAATAACACTCTAAATTCAGTAGCTTTCCTTTATACCAATGGCAAACATGCTAAGAAAGAAATCAGAGAAATAATCCTATTCACAAGAGTATCACTTCCAAAATTCTTGGAATAAATCTAATGGAGAAAGTGAAAGATTTGAACAATGAAAATTTTAAGACAATGAAAAAAGAAATTGAAGAAGGTATCAGAAGATGGAAAGACCTCCCATACTCGTTGATGGGTTAGATTAATATTGTGAAAATGGCTATCCTATGAAAATCATTCTACAGATTCAAAATAATCCCCAGTAAAATTCCAATGCAATTCTTCACAAAAAAATGATAAAACAATCTTAAATTTCATATAGAAACACAAAACACCCAGGATAGCCAGTACACTGCTGAGCACTGAAAACACTGTGAAGGTGTTACAATCCCTGATTTCAAGCTACACTTCAGAGCTAAGTAATGAGAACACCATGGTACTGGCATGACAACATGCATACTGGTCAGTGGAGTAGATTGAGAACCCACAAATAAGTCAACAACACTCCTATAGCCACCCGAGTTTTGGCAAAGAGCCCAACAGCACACACTGAATAAAAGAGGATTTTCAGCGAGTGGTGCTGGTCAAACTTAGGAACATTTACAAGTATGAAACTAGGTCCCTATCTCCCACCTTACGTAAAACCAAGTTCAAACAGATCAAGAATCTTAACATAAAACCTGTTTTTCCTTGACTCTGATGCATTAGGGAATTCTCTTCAATGTATTGACACAGGAAAGGGCTTTCTGAACAAAATACCATTAGTGCAGGCAAGTAGAACAACAGTTGACAAACAGAACCTCATGAAACTAAAATGTTTCTGCACTACAAAGGAAACCATCCTTTGAGTGAAGAGGCAGCCTATAAATTGGGAAAAACATCTCCGCCAGCTCTACCTCTGACAAATGAGGAGTATCTAGAATATAGAAGCAAAAAAAAAAAAAAAAAAAAACCTTAAACATCAAGAAAACAAACAACCCAATTAAAATCTGAAGGCCTGGAGAGATACCTCAGTCATTAAAGGTTAAGGTTAAGAACCAAAACGTCAGCTATAAACTGGAACATGACTCACAGCTGTTACAACTGAATAGGATCACTGATTGTTTTTCTCTAATGGCATTTTTCATAGTATCTTCTGATACTATGGGAGCTAGTTTTGGGGAGGAGGCTTCCAGATCAGTTCCAGCTCAATTGTCCAAGTCCTGTGTTCAAAAGTATGTCCTCTCTTCAGCAATAAGGACTTACCTTCAAGTTCTTGGAGGCAATCAAGGACTTGGGCAATAGCCTGTGTTATTTTAGGAGTCTCTTGGCACACCCTGACCGACAGCTCAAAAGGAGGTTTTCTGCTATATAGCCTTCAGCTATACACATGTGCACAAACACATAGCACATGTGTTATGTGTATTTTTATTAGGCTTTTAATGAAATACATTCCCCTGTGGGTTTTTTAGTAGGCTTTTAAACAAATACACTTCCCTTTGTTTTTTTATGCTACCTAAAGTGTTATTGATCTCTCCTCTCTGTCCCCCTATATAACCCTCCCTAATCCTTTCCCAGTTAAAGTATTCCCCGTCTTCCCTACCTCTCACTTGATAAAACCTGTCTCCTGCTACTCCCTGTTTAGGCCTCTTTCTTCTCCTCTACCTCAACAATTCCTTTCCATTTCCCCAGCTCCTGCAGTTACATCAAGATATATACTCACATCTAAGTATTTGGAGCTTGGATCCACAAATGAGGGAGAACCTACGTCATCAGTCCAGTAATGTCATCTATGTCATCTCTACTGATGCAGTAATGGCACACACTTTTATCTTAGAGGTAATCAACAGCTGTCCACTTGGACTTAAGGCCCATTCATTAAGAGGGAATTCCTATGTGGTACTGCAAAAACATGGCTGAAGAGGTCATCAGTCCTAGAGAAAAGCCTACTTTTGTCACATCCCTAGCCACAATTTCTTACCGTATTCTAAATATGTATCCTGATAAGTACATATGTACCTCTCATGACTCATCAAATAAGCTTCTTTTTGAATTAAATGGAGACTCTTAGAAAATTCCACAACTGATCAAAATCAGAGAATAAGTGTCTGTAAGGTGCCCAGCACAAGGAACATAGCAGAACAGGGAGTGTAAACAGAATTAATGCACCTCTGACTCTCACCAGTGAAGCTTCCTCATGCAACAGATGGTGATTAACCCAGAAAGCCACAACTGGTCAAAGTGCAAACAATAAGTGACTGAAGAGTGTTTATCCCTGAATAAAATACCTATATCTGAATAAGTGCTCCCCTTTTCCCAGAGAGAGATGGCACAACAGTTAAGAGTACTGACTGCTTTTACAGAGGACCTGGGTTCAATTCCCAGAACCACACAGCAGCCAACAATGCTCCATAACTCCAATTACAGGGGGTCTGATGCCTTCTGACCTCTGTGGGTACCGCACCACACCAGTCCGTACACACATGCAGACAATACACTCATACACATAAAATAAAAATAGTAAATAAAATTTTAAAAACACCTATATCAAATCTCTGACACCGAAGTTTCAGGGACCATCGTGGAAGAGAATGTGAAAAGACTCTAAGAGCCAAAAGTGGTAGATGACCACAAGGAAACAGAGTTTTCCAGACAGCTGGTCAATTACTCATACAAACTTACAACAATGCTAACAGCATGCAGAAGACCCAAACAAGCTCAAGCCAGACAAATCCCAACATAGAAATGGAAACGTGGGTAAGAAGTACCAACCTTAGATGAGGACCTATTGGATAACTGATCACTCCTGGTACAGGGAGTCTGTTTTCTTTAAGGTTGTGACACTACATGGGTTAACCAGGGTCCAGTGAGTGGATGTACACTCATAGACATTTGGAGATACAAACTTGAATTCATACAATCTGGCAAGTGGGGCCTATAAAGGTGGTATCAATATGGGAGAGGTGCAAATGTGATCAGAATATATGAAATTCATAAAATTTCAGTCAAAGAAGAAAGAAAATGGGGCATGGAACTCAACAAAAAGTTCTCAAAAGGAGAAATATCAATGGCTTATTTTTTTTTTAATGTTTAACATCCTTAACCATCAGGGAAATGCAAATTAAAACTACTTTGTATTTTTATTTTGCCCCAGTCAGAAAGGCTAAGACCAAAAATGAAATCACAAAAATTTCCGGTGTGATGTGGGGAAAGGGGAGCACTTATTCACTGCTGGTGGAAGTGCAAACTAGTGCAGCCACTATGGAAATCAGTGTGGGGGTTCCTCAACAAGCTAGAAGTACACCTGACACATGATGCAGCTAGAGTTAGGCTAGCTCACCCAAAGGACACTATGTCCTACTACAGAGATACTCAATCATCCATGTTCATTGCCTCTCTAATCACAATAGCCAGGAATGGAAACAGCCTGATGAACCGTTAAGGAAAATATGGTACATTTATACAATGGAATATTATTCAACATTTAAGAAAAATGAAATTACAATTGAAGGTAAATCGATTGAGTTAGAAATAATGATTCTGAGTGAAGTAACCCAGATGTAGGAAGACAAATGTTACATTTTCTCTCTTCTGTGTGGACTCCTACCTTTGAATCTTTGGATTTGTGTATTTAAATTTGGAGTACACTTAGAAGTCAGAAAACTGCAAGTGGACTGTGGGAGTCAGGGGAGGGGGTCTTTCAAGGGAGAGGCGATGGAACACAAGTGGCTTGAAGGGGAAATGGGGGACAAATGAACAGGAAGAGCTGAGTGGGTATGGGGAATAGGAATAGAGGCAGGATTGGGGGACATAACAAGACCTTTGAGAAAGTCATGTGGAAATCTGCTACTGGAGAAGCTTTGTAAAATATATATACTCAAATCTAAAAAAGTTTAAATGGACTTACCCTGTAACTGCTGGTAATGCCTTTCAGACACAACAGGCTACCAAATAAAATCACCAGTGCCATAAATGGGCTGCATTTTTCAGAGTTGTTGATACAAAGTATCAATTTGTAAAAAAAACAGTATCACGTGGTAGAAACAAAATGAAGTAAAGTCTGCTTGTCTGAATATCAGACACAGATATTTTCTGCTCTTCTTGATTTCTTCACTAATTTGTTAGCTATTGATTAATGGGAATAGGAAACTATGGGAAAGTATGAATAGCTATTTTATGTTTTTAAAAAGCATAACATAACTTTGGACTTTTTCTCAAACTGTATGATGTCAAATCCCTGGTAATTATGCCATTCTTTGGGGCTGGAGAGATGCTCTCACAGAGGCCTAGGTTCAATTCCCAGCACCCACAACTGTCTGTAAGTGCAGTTCCAGGAGGTCTGATGCTCTCTTTTGACCTCTGCAGCCACTGGGTGCACTTACCTACATGCAGGTAATACACGGATACACATTAAACAGAAATAACAATAAATAAAATATTTAAAAATTATGCCAGTCTTTTCCACCTTTTTTAACTTTAAAAAAACTTTATTGAGAATCTTATACATGCATATATATATAT
>NW_008355271.1:652997-674611 GCF_000622305.1 Nannospalax galili
CTCCCCTCCAACTCCTCCTATATTTCCCCATCACTTTTTTCTGATAACTTCATGTACTCTTCTTTCTTTCTTTTATGGGGCTTTTTGCTACTCTAACATTCCCCCATCTGAAGAGGTAACCCTAAAAACTTTTAGGGATTAGATAAGAGCTCCCAAATACTTTTGACATTTTTTTGCCTTTGGAACATAGTATGTTTCTAGAAAGCTCAAGAACATTTTGACTTTTAACCAAGAAACTGGCTACTTTTCTTTGAGGTCTTTCTACCCTAACTGCCTAGCCAGTTCCTACCTCCTATTCTTACCATGTCATCCTCTGAAGGGGTTACTCACATTGCCAATAGGGAATAGGGACGCAGACCGCTCTGGCTCCATTCCTTTCTTTCTTAAACACATAGCAGAGATCATGTATCTCCTAGAGGTATGTATTTGGCTTCAGAATCCTACTCTAACATAGTTTTTTTAAAAAAGGTACACAATGAATTTCCCCAAACTAGTATCTCCAATGCAGATTTTGTTCATAAACTCCATACTTTCATAAAGATGACCTCCAACCTAGGATTGTTCCCCTTATGACTTTTTGGTGTCAAGCTGGTGTAAAAGTGCTGTCTGGTTTTTTGCTGTTGCTGTTTTTGTTGTTGTTGTTGTTTTTACTTCCATAAAATATTTGGGAAATTACATAAGATACTCATTACTTTATTATAAAATAAGTTTTGCATTTTTATGGTTTTATCTAACTGTATACTAATATAAATTTTCCAAGCAAATTTAACTAAAGTAGGATACAATGTAAAATTTGGGAGGTTCAATGGAATAAATGTTTAAATAAAAAAGAAAAGGAATGCAGAGGAAGGAATCAAGTCATTTTCAAGAAAGTTTTACTCATCTAAATGGAAAATCAAGTTAGCCACTTCCTTCCAGATATGGCCCAATGCAGCTGGTGGTGCTACATTAAAGGTAATTTCTTATTTACCCTTCTAGTACTCCTGAAGCTGTTAAAAATTGCATGCAGTCTCCTCCTGGGGTCTCCAAATGGAAACCGAAGCCGGGATGGCAGCATATCTACCTATGGCATAGATTTTTAAGTTCATTTTTGAGGCCTACAGCCGGACACAAACATATAAAAATGTTGCAGCTCATTAAAACGCACCCAGTCAATAAAATGCTTGGATGGAGATGTCAACAAAAAAGTTTTCTATACTAATTAACACAGCATTCATCCTGGAGTCCGTGAATCAAAGAATAATTTAGATATTTATATTCCAGTGATAAGAAATAGGTTTCAGAACAAGAAATAGATCTACCACATGATCCAGCCTCACTACTCTTGGGCATATACCCAAAGGACCCAAATCCAACTGAAGAGATGCCTGTTAGCCCATGTTCATTCCTGCTCTATTCACAATAGCCAGGAAATGGAAATAACCCAGGTGTCCATCACCTGATGAAAGAATCATGAAAATGGTGCATTTACGTAATGGAATGATATTCAGCTCTTTTTAAAAATGAAGTGGTGGAGGTGGAGGCCCGGGAGCAGCAGGGATTCTCTCACTAGCAGTTCAATACACCGTTGGCTGTCTTTGCAACGAGGTTGCCTCTGACAAATAAATGCAGTTCAGCAAACAGACCGCTGCAGCAATTTCGGAGGTGACCTTTCGACAGTGCGAAATTTTTGCCAAAGACCTTGAAATGTTTGTCAGGTGGGTGGAAAAGTGGTGATGCGATGCTAGGTCTTTCATTCATCGACACCCTCCAACTGGTGGTGTCCTTCAGGAGTGCCTGGCGCTGCATTACGGGGGGGGGGGGGGGGGGGGGGAGGGGGGGGGGGGGGAGGTGTGGCTAATCGGGATTCTGCAGGAACCTAACGTCTGCTTTAATCACGTCAATTCAGACTTGTAAAAAAAGGAAATGGTCCATACAATTAAAAAAGAAGAAGATTGGGAATCTGAAGCACAGACGGACACGGACACTCGACACATACCTGGGCAAAGATCAGCTAAGCTATGAGAGCAATGCAAACAGAACCAAACCAGCTTAAGAAGGGGCTAGAAGTCCGTATCAGACACACAACACAAAAAGTCCAAACGCCCAGGTCACGATGGGAAAACACAAATAATGTGAAAACTCAAGATGATACTTCCCACCAAATCCCACCAGCCCTTAAGAAGTGTTCTGCAATGAACACTAGCAGAGAAACTCCAGAGCACAACACAGAACATAAAAGAATAACCATTAAGAAGATCAAAGAATTTAAGAATATTTAAAGAACATGCTAATGAACAACAAAGGAATTAAAGAGGAGAGGGATAAACTGAAGCTTAAGAAAATGCAAATAGGGGCTGGAGAGATGCCTCAGTGGTTAAGAGCACTGACCACTCTTGCAGAAGACTGCGGTTAGATTCCCAGCACTCACATAGTGGCTGCCAAACGTCTATCACTCCAGTTCCAGGGGAATCCAGCACCCTTTTCTGACCTTTGCAGGCACTGCACAACACAGGTGCACTTACATACATGCAGGGAATACACTCATTTACATAAAATAAAAATAATAAAAGTAAAATATTTTAAGAAAATACAAGAATATGTACCTGAATGAGATGACAAAGATTCAAGATTTGAAAAGTGAAATCACAAAAGAGAAATACTAAAGAAAACTCAAACTGAGGTGAAGATAGAATTTAAAGACTCAATAAGCCACCAAGAAAAGACAGGAAAGTCCTGCCAGCAAAACAATCAAATGGAAGCTAGAATATCAAGACTTGTCGATAAGGATGAAGAAATGGACTTCTCAGGCAAAGAATATGGAAAAAAATAAACACAGGGATGGGATATATGTAAGCTGTGGGACACCATGAAAAGACCCAAGTCTACAAATTGTAGGGATGGAATGAGAAGGATCTGAAATCAATAGAACTGTCCAGACCTTCAAAGGATTATAGGGGAAAACTTTACTAAATTAAGGAAACATGTATCCATACAGATAGAAGAACCAAACAGAACACCAAATGGACAGGACCAGAAAAGAAATTCAAGTGGCATTTCATAGTAAAAACACTAAATATACAGAACAAAGAGAGGGGACTGAAAGGTGCAAGAGAAAAACCCAGTTACATATAAAGGAAAATCCATCAGAATGACAGCTGATATTTCAATGCAAACTTCAAAATCCAGAAGAGCCTGGATCAATGTATTCCAAGTTCTAAATGACCACAGATGCCCAGTGAGACTACTTTACCCATCAAACTGTCTATCACAGTCTAAAGAGAAAGAAAAATATTCCATGATATAAGTAGGCTGGAAGAATTCATGTCTCCCAAACCAGCCCTACAGAGAATACTGGAAAGAATACAAAAGACTGAGAAAAAGAATAGCCGTACCCAAAAGGCCATGGAAAGAAAACAGAAGAAGCTATAGTTACAGAAAGACAAAGTAAGATAAGGAACACAGAAAATAAAAATGACAGCAACCAATGCATATCTTTTTCAATAATAACTCTGAGCATCAATGAACTCAATTCTTTAATCAAAAGATACAGGCTAGTTGAATGGATTAAGAAACAAAATCCATTCTTCTGTTGGTTATAACTCATCTTAGCTTTAAAAACAGGTACCACCTTAGAGTGAAAGGATGGAAAAAACATATTCCAAGCAAATGGAACCAAGACAGAAGCAAGCACTGATACCTTAATATCAGGCAAAACAAGACTTCAAATAAAATTAATCAGAGGAGACGAAGGTCACTTCATTCTAATAAAGGGAAGAGTCCACTAAGAATACATTACAATCATGAATATATATGTACCTAACTCCAAGATACAGATTAACGTCAACTCAGTAATAGAAGATGACTTTAATACCCCATTTTATCTAAGGTCAGCTTGACATAGAGTAAACAGAGTAATATTTGAATTATATCATACAAATGGCCCTTACAGATATCTACGGAATACACACACACACACACACACACACACACACACACACACACACATATATATATATATATATATATATATATATATGTATGTATATAAATGTATGCCACTAAAGCAGCAAAGAATACATATTCTACCCATGGAAGTTTCTCTAAAATAGACCACATACCAGGGCACAAAGAAATCCTTAACAAATACAAAAGTTTAAAATGATTTCATGTAGTCTATTGGACCACAATGCAATAAAGCTTAAAATCAACAATAAAAGGAGCTCAAATAACTGCATAAACTCATGGAAATTAGACAGCACACCCCCGATTTATGAATGGGCAAAAGGAGAAACCAAGAAAGAAACAAAAATATTCCTGGAACTAAAGGAAAATGAAATCACGGCGCAGCAAAACCACCGAAGCACACTGAAAGCAGCACCCAGAGGGAAGCTAGTTTGCACACCTACACACTTACACTCACAAACCAGGAAGAGCACAAATAAAACAACCTAATGGCACAACTCAAGAATCTGGAAAAACAAGACAAGTCAGACCCAAACCCAACAGATAAGAAGAAATAATAAAAATCAGAGAAGAAATCGATGAAACAGAAACAAATAAAATAATACAAAGAATTAATGATTATGAGAGCTGGTCTTTGAAAACATAAACTAAACAGATCCTTAGCCCAGCTAACCAAAAGAAAGACAGAGCAAATACAAATCAACAAAATCAGAGATGAAAGGGAAACGTTACAAAAGACAACAGAGTAATCCAGAACATTATAAAGGATTAATTTTAAAAAACCTATTCTCTGTTAAATTAGGAAATCTAAAAAACTTGGATAAATTTCTATATTCAATCAAATAACCAACATTTAACTTAGAAGAGATCAACAACTTAAACAGATCCAAAACAAGCAAAGAGGTTTAAAAGTAACACAAGGTCTCCTGACTAAAAAATGTCAAGGTCCAAATGGACTCACAACAGAATTTTACCTTACCTTCAAAGAACTACAACCAATAGTGCTTAAATTATTTAAAATGATAGAAACGGCAGGAGAACTCACAAACTCCTATGAAGCCAGACCTGAGAACCACATGCAGACATATCCACTGTGATCAAGTTGGCTTTATTCCACAGATGCAGGGATGGTTCAATATACATAAGTCAATTAACATAATACATCATATAAATGAACTTAAAGACAAAAACCACATGATCATCTCAATAGACACAGAAAAAGTCTTTGCCAAAATCCAACATACCTTCATGATAAAAATTTCAAAGGAGATTGGACTGGAGCACACATACTTCAGTGTAATTAAGGCTATAACAGGACAAACACGTAGGCATCATCATTCTAAATGGAGGAAACCTTGAAACATTTTCATTAAAATCAGGAACCAGACAAGGCTGTCAACTATCCTCATTCCTTTTCAATATAGTGCTTGAAAGCCTAGCTAAAGCAAAAAGGTAAAAGAAGGTAATTAAACAGATACTAATTTGAAAAGAATAAGCCCAATTATCCCTATTTGCAGATGATATTATACATAAGAGATATCAAAAATTCCACCAGAACGTTTTTTAGAAATGATCAACACTTTCAGTAAAGTGGCAGGATAAAAAATCAATTTACAAAAATCAGTAGCCTTTTAAAACATGGATAATAAGTAGTCAGAGAAAGAGATCATAGAAACACTCCCATTCACAACAGTCTCAAAAATTAATAAAATATCTAGTAATTGAACCTAGCCAAAGTGTCAAAGATCTTTACAGTTAAAACCTTGGTTTTGAAGAAATAGATTAAAGAAGAGAACAGAAGATAGAAAGACCTCCTGAGGTCTGGGATTGGTAACTAAAAGTGTGAAAATGACCATCTTACTGAAAGCTATTTGCAGATTCAATTCGTAGAAATAGAGTATGTTAACCGGGACCCAAACCAAATAGCATTTGCAAATACAAACTTGACTCAATGGACTTTAAAATATATGAATAAGAGAAAACATGAAATGAGGCAGAGATATTAACAGGAGGCACAAATAGGGGAGGAGTCTGAATATAATAAAAATATATTGTATGACACCTTCAAAAATACATTAAAAATACATAGAAAAATACTTTTTGGAAGGTTATAGACAGTGATTGCTCTGATGGGTGTGAGCTAAGTAAGATGAAAATCTGGGGAGGATCTGACTTTCCAGGTTTCATTGAGAACATTTATGGTGGCCAGATGAGGTGTAGCATGTCTTTAATCCTAGCACTTGTGAATCAGAAGTAGGCAGATCTCTGTGAGACTGAGCCCAATCTGGTGTACAAAGTGAGTTCTAGATCAGCTGAGGCTACAAGGAGACTCTGTCTCAAAACAAAATAAGACAAACAAGAAAAAAAGAACACTCATGATATGTCAATGGAAGTCAATATAAATATATAAATAGCCCTTGTGCAGCAAAGGCAGGCAAATCTCTATGAACTTGAGGCCGGCCTGATCTACATAGAAAGTTCTAGACCAACTAGAGCTACCATGTCTTGAAAGAAAGAAAGAAAGAAGAAAGAAAGGAAGGAAGGAAGGAAGGAAGGAAGGAAATAATAAAATAGAATTAGAGATGGAGTCTGAATACGTGAGTTGCAATAATCTCATGATAAAATATTAAGAGTTGAATACTTGCTTCTAAAGTGAGGATAAGCAATAAATTGGTTTCTTGAGATAGAATCTTCTGGTGAAGATGTGTGAGCACTATGGACAAAGCAAATAATTTAGAATATTACCTAAACTTAATGAATGATGCTGCGGCAGTGCTTGAGAAGACTGACTCCAATTTTGAAGGATGTTCTACTGTATATAAAATACTGTCCATCCCCTTACATGATACAGATTGATCTTGGACCAATCTGCTACAAAGGTACCCTAGACTCACAACCAACACCTTTATCAGTCAGCCTTCATCGCTGACATGAAATCTTCCACTAGCAGAAGGTATGAACCATGAAAGCTCCAATGATCCTTAGAAATTTCTAGAAGTAAAACATTTTCATTAAGGTACATACATTATTTTCTGGATGCAACTTTATTGTGTACTTAATAGATTACATGGTAACACACAACTTTTATGTAATGTGAGAAGGAAAAGTGATTCACTTTATTTTGATATTAGCTTTACTGTAGTCATCTGAAACTAGTCCCACAGCATCTCTGAGGTATTTTTATATGCAAAATATGTTTCATTTTTCATAGGTTCCAGAACTAAACATAAATAGATTAAAGTCCTGGATTATTAATTATTAGAAGTTTAAATACTATGATAATACCCTCCTACAATCATATGAAAAGGTCAAAAATTCACAGTTTTACATGTACATATGTAATCCTAGCATTCAAGAGGCTAAAGTGTGAGAGCCATGGATTCAGTAAGTCTGGCATACATAGCAAAATACGGTCTCATAATAAATAAATAAATAAATAAATAAATAGGAAGGGGAAGGAAGAAAGGGAGGGATGGACGGAGTAAAGAAGGGAGGGGGAGGGAGGAAGGAAGAGAGGGAAGAAGAAAGTAAGGAACGGTTACATAATTCTAAACATAGTAGCAACCCAGTTTGATTTAGAGGATTAGAAACAAATACAAAGGAGAATCTGGTTAAGGTAGTCAGACAGAGGCTGCTTTCACATGACCCAGAAAAGGAATATCAGATTAAAAAGATAGACTCCATTCAAAGGAGAGAACAAGCTTTAGAAATCAACAGAAGTGAAAGAATTCGTGAAAAGAGCAGAGATAGAGGTGCAGTGCACGGAAAGAAGTGAACAGAAAGCACACGCAGCCATACAGCTCCTGGTGGAAGAAGGGGAAGCCTAAGTTGAGTCAAGAAGTTTGTTTTATCCTTTGAGAATGATATCGGGGTTTAATCTTTCAAGAGTAAGTTGCTCAAGAAGGTAATTTAAAAAGAAGCACATATACATAAAGAGATAGGCACTGTTAAAGATGCCCAATTCACAACACAGAAACACACGAACCATAAAAGCAAGGCAGCATGACTCTGGGCAGAAATTAATAATGAAAACTCAGAGAATAAGTATTGAACCAATCAATATGAAGCTAGTTCTTTGAAAAGACATAGAAAACTGACAATCCCTTTGGCGACTAATGAAAAGAAGAGAGAAAAGTTCCAAATTAATAAAAATAGACATGAAAAGTGAATGTTACAATAGATTCCAATGAAATCTAGAGAATCATTACAGAATATTTTGAAAACTTATATTACAAAAAGCTGAAAAATCTACAAGAAATGGATAAGTTCTTAGACGCAGATGATCTACAAAAATTAAATCAAGAGAATGCAAACAACTCAAACAAATCTAAAATATACAGGTAGTAACAAAATATTTCCCACAAAGATCACTCCAGGACTGGAAGGATTCACTGTTGAAATCTGCCAAACCTTTATAGAAAAACTAACATCGATGTGGTTCAAACTGTTCCATAAAATAGACAGAAAACGAATACGACCAACTTCATTCTACAAAGCCAGTTTCAGTCTGATACTCTAACCAGGTAGGGACATAAATAAAAGGAAAAGAAGAGAGAAAGGAAACTATAAGTCCTTGTACCTGGTGAACATACATGAAAAGAGAAATTCTCAATAAAATTCTTACAAACCAAATTCAAGATCAAACTGTTTTCATTCCAGGATGGCAAGTTAGTTTAATATGTGCAAATCAATAAGTGTAATGAACCATATAAATAGACTTAGGGCCAGAAATCACATGATCATCACAATAGACTAAAAAAAGGAGCTTTGATAATATCCCATCGTAAAATCTCTGATGAAACTATGAATAAAAAAGATTTCAACATAATAGACACTATATATGACAAATTTATAGCCAGCTTTACACTAACTGGGGAAAATTGAATTTCCTATAAAATGTGGAATGAGACAATGTATCCACTCCTCCACTCTTACATAATATAGTGTCTCACAAGTCTACAAAAGGAAGTGATACATGAAATGCAATTAAAAGAATTCAACTAATCCCTATTTATAGAAAACATGATCCTGTATTTAAGGGCTCTCTACTTCAATCAGGACACTGTTAGCATTCATAAACACGTCCAGCAAAGTAGTAGGATACAAAAACAACATACAAAAATCAGTAGCTTTTCTATGTACCAATAAAGAATATACTAAGAATTAAGCCAGAGGTGGAAATTATATTAATAAAGGCTTCAAATACAATGTATAGAAATGAGGCTAAGCAAAGAGGTGAATTACCTCTACAATAAAATCTTTAAGATACTAAAGAAAAAAATTGAAGACCACACTAGAAAATGGAAAGCCCTTCCATGTTCATTGATTGGCAAATATAACATTGTGGAAAAGGTCATAATACTGAAAGCAATCTACAGAATTAATGGAATCCCCTTCAAAGTTCTAAAGACCATCTTCACAGAACAAAAGCAATAACAGTGAAATTCATGTGTAAGCACAAAAGGCACCAAATAGCCAAAGCAATTCTAAGCAGAAAAAATACTGCAAGAGACAACACACTATCTTTTTTTCAAATATAGTACAGAGCTGTGACGGCTTATCTTCGTTGTCAGCTTGACTGGATCTGGGATTAACTGATTTGAGAGTGACTTTATGGATCAGACTATTTGAAGCAGAAAGATGCACCTGAAATGTGGGCATTGCCTTCTGATGGCAGCCATATAAAAGGTCATGGCAGAAGAGACCTTTTGCTTTTTGCCTGTTTCCTTTCGCTCTCACAGGCAGTTTCTTATCGTTGCTGTGGCATTCTTCTGCTGATAGTAAGTAGATGGAACTTCAGATTCAATTGGGGAATGAAGACTAGCAGATCTCCAGGAATCCTTCAGGCCTTTGATGCCAGGTTGGGACTACTGAGACATCCAGCCTCATGGACTTAGCAGCTACCAGATTCTCAGCCTCTGCAGTGTGGTGCAGTCACTGTTGGACTACTCTCCCCTGTAAGTCAATCTAATAAATCCCATACATATGAATATATATATTCATTTATCAGTTCTGTTCCTTTAGAAAACCCTCACTAATAAAAGAGCCATGGCGAAAAGAGGATGGCACTGACACAAAGACAGAAATGTAGACAAATAGAAAAGAAAGTCTAGAAATAAATACACACACTCACATACACTTAGTTGGAAATAAAACAACCTATTCAATAAGTGGTACTGGCAAAAATGATGGATTTACATATGCAGAAGAGTCAAATTAGACCCATATTACTCACCCTCCACAAGTATCAATTCAAAATTAAGACACAGGTCTTAATGTAAGAGCTAAAACTTAGAGTGAAACATACGGAAAACACCTTCAAATACAGGCGTAGGAAGGACTTTCTAGAGACGATTTCAATAGCATAGGAACTAACTGTAGGAATGAAAACTGAGATTACATGTGATTAAAAAGTTTCTGCACAAGAAAGGAAACAATCATCAGCGTGAAGAGATAACCTCAAAAATTAAAAAAAAAAACTTTCCTAGCTGTACTGCAAACAGGGGATTAATGTCTATCATATACAAAGAACAATAACAATAAATCAAATATTCCCGTAAATATTTGGACTAGTAATTTGAACAGGCAGTGCTCTAAAGAAGAAATACAAATGTCTGATAAGTACTTGAGATTTTTTATAATATCTTTAGTCAACAGCAGCATGCAAATTAAAATTGCTTTGAGATTCCATTTCACCCCAGCTAGAATGACTGTTATTGAACAAATGGCAGTAAATGCTGGTAAGGATGTGGGGAGGAATCTATCTTGTTGAGAATGTAAACTTGTGCAGCAACTATGGGAATCGGTATAGAGGTTCCTCAAAAAATCAAAAATAGAGAGAGCATATAACCCATCTGTTCTACTCTTGGATGTATGCCCAAAGGACTCATAAGTCAACATAACACAGAGATACTTACAAAACCATGTCTATTGCTGCACTATTCATAAGAGCGAAGTAATGGGACCAGCTTAGATGCCTATCAAGAAATGAATGGCTAAAGAACATAGGTACATATACACAATCGATTTTTTTTTAGACCTAAAAGTGAAACCATGATATTTCTAGGAAAATGAACAGAACTGGAGATCATTCTGCTATATGAAGTAAATAAAGTAGAAATACAAATTTCTTTCTCTCATATACAGAATTTGAAGTTCAATTTTTATATGTATATATGTGTGTATGTGGGAGTAGGTCATGAAGGTAGAAAGGGGGCCTTACAAGGAGAGGAAAAAAATCTTAAAGGAGGTCAGAAAGGAGGTAAAGAATAATTGAATAAATGTGACATAAAAGCAGAAAGGTGGACTATTTGTGGTAGGAAGGACATCAACCAGATTGATCAAGGGACAAGAAAGAGGAGGGTGGACCAGGGTATAAAATTAGAGTAGCTCATAATGGCATAGTGGCTCATATATATGAAAATGCCATGGCGAAACCATTACTTTTTATGGTGACATAAAATTAATTTAAAGAATTATCCCTGAGAACTTTGTGATGCATAATGTTCTCTGCTGTTACTTACAAAGATCTAAAATAATCAAGCACTCTAAACATGAAACACCCAACTCCAGCTGAAAATAACAGCCTAGCTTCTTGTACCATCAGAATGTCAGTTCCTTGGAAGGAGCATCATTCCCCACGGTGAACAAAGCTCAAATAGGAGCCCAGATTTTGTAATAAACAAGAAGTTGTCAGGAAAGTTACCACACAGGGAGCTTGACTAACCAGTTGAAGATGTTTTCTGATCTGGTCATCCCTTATAAAAGGAACAGAGAGAGACCGAAAGCTCAGTGGGCAGAACACAGAAGTGGGGCACTCTGGGACCTGTCCTCCATTTGTTGTAAATCTCTGGACAAATGTTTTCTAGAACGATATTTAATAGCATAAATTTTTAGACACTATTCTTATAATTTTGTGTTCCAATCTTTATGCTTCTAATCATTCGACCTAAAGCAGGTATTTGTTTTGAACATAATGGTTTCAGAAGTTTCTTCTACAAGCACGGTAGACCAATGTCTGTAACTGCACAATATTTGAGTCACCACAGTTCATTATACAAGAGGATTATTATGTTACATGAGTAGAGCAGAGAAGAGGTCCGCGTTGTTCTCTGTGTTGTAGATCTAAGTTTGGCATGACAATCTTTGAAGAAAGAGAAGACTGTCTATTATTTTCTTCATTGAAATTAAGCATTTTACATTTCTAAGTGCAATGAAAGTTACATAATGGTGCAAATTTTTCATTTTCCATTGGAAAGAGACACAGAGCAGAATAGTAAGATCCTTAAGGTCCTTGAAAAGATACTTATCTTTTCCCGTTGTTAAATTTTGGTTCGCCTGCAAAGTGGTGGGTTTCAGCACGACAACTTTATACATAGAAAAGATGGTTATTTAAAAATTGAGTCTGATTTTGCCTCTGAATGTAGAATAGCTCCAGAGCCTAACACCGTAAACAAAATATCTAAAATGGCTTAGAAGAGTGAGAGGCACAGAGTAAGGGCTTGTTATAGCTGTATTATATGCTATGGCACAAGTGGGAACTGTGCTTGCAATATTTTTTGTTTAAGCAGTTAAATTTGGCTATCAACCCTGCTGATTTTAGTAAACACCTTTACTGCATCTGGGCCATATAAGACCGATAGCTGAGCAAGCCAGTAAGCAACATTCCTCCGTGGTCTTCTCTGCTTCAGTTCCTGTCTCCAGGTTCCTGCCTTGAGTGCCTGCTTTGCTTCCTTCGATGGACTATAATCTGTAAATCAAACAAGCTTTCCTCCCTCAAGTTGCTTTTGGTTATTGTGTTTATCACAGCAACAGAAACTAAACTGGAACAAAGACTCACAAGGATAGCATCCTGCAGTGACGGGGCACATACGGCAGTGGCACAGCTGCAACCAAGGAGCACCAAGGTGAACACCAAGCCCCCTCCATGCTAGGAAGAGACAGGGAGCAATCCAGCAGCATCTCAGAGGGACAGTGACTTTGTTGATGCTTTTATTGTGGACTTCTGGTCTCCATAACTCTGTGAGATTAAATGTCTGATGTTTCAAGCCACCTAGCTGATAGTACTGCCATCCTGAATCTCTGTAACTGAAGCAGGTTTCAGGAAGATCCAATGTGTTATAGTGATGCCACTCTGTGACTCTAATGGAAACGTGAGCAAGCCCTAAAGCTTTACAACTCACTTTGTATTTATTTTTCATTATAATAACTTTGAGTATTCCACTAAAATCTGGGCAATTTTTAATTTCATTATATTTGATTTGATTTTTCTACACATACAACCAAGACCCTGCACACTTTCATAAGATGCTTTCCACAAAATACTGTACACAAAATTATACAGTTAAAACCCAGGTGAACTCCCTCATATTGAAGAATCCTCTTCTGCAATGGATTTGGTAGTTTCTCCCCAATTTAATTTGGGTTTGCATGCAGAGCCACACAGTAGCATTCCCACTGGGGAGAAAGCTTCTTTGGGATAAATGAGTACTGGTGGTCAGTGCTTTCAAACTAGATTTACATGAGAGGGCAACCTCAGGTCTAATCCAGACACTCACCTCATTTCCTCCCATGGGAGATGAAGTGAGCATCTCATAGCAGTGATGGAACCAGATCAGAAACTACCATTAGTCTACACAAGTGAGCATTGGGTATTGAAAATATCAAGCTGTAGTCATGGATCAACAGTTTAGAGCACAAACTGTTCTTGCAGAAGGCCTGGGTTTGATTCCCAACACATACATGGTGGTTAACAACTGTTAATAATTCCAGTTCCAGGGGATTCAGTGCTCTTTTCTGACTTCTATGGCCATTGCACGATATGGTGCACTTACACACATGCACACGATACACTCATAAACATAAAATAAAATAAAAATAAAAATAAAAAATTTTAAGTAATATCAACTAAATTTTAGGGGAACTGGAGAGATGCCTCAGTGGTTAAGAGCACTGGCTGCTCTTGAAGAGGACCCAGGTTGAGTTCCCAGTACCTACTAACAATCATCCTTGACTCCATCTTCAGGTGATCCAATGCCCTCTTCTGGCCTCTGCTTACATTACACCTACATGGTACATTTACCTACATGCAGGCAAACCATTCATAAACATAAAATAGAAGTAAGTCCTTTTGGTAGGATAAGGCTGAGAACTTAGCAGACAGCCTGAGAGTACCTGTTCCAATCTCCATCGTAGGGGCTGAGATCTCAGCAGATTGCCTCCCTCTGGCATAGGGGCTGAGAACTCAGGGCACCACTTGAGAACCTCCACATGGTGGTGAGCTTCCCCAAGTCATGCCACACCCAACCCCCTAACTGGAGTTACATGAGGCCCCTCCCACAACCCCTAGGCAGACCCCTGCCCTTTGGTAGGATAAGGCAGACAGCCTGAGAGTGCCTGCTCTGACCTCCATTGTGGCAGCTGAGATCTGAACAGACTGCCAGAGAGTGCCTGTTCTGGCCTCCCTCTGGCATAGGGGCTGAGAACTCAGCAGACTGCCTGAGAGTCCCAAAATTGCCCCCCCCCTTAGAAAAAGTCCCAAATTTTGCTCTGAGTTCCTGTTAGTAGGGGTCCAAACTTTAGAAGGAAGCCTGAGTGTGCCCGATTGGAACCTGACTTGGGTTTCTGTGGGAGCAATGGAGTAGCTGATCTGAAGTCATGAGTTCCCTCCAAAATAAAACCTGAGAGAACCTGAAACCTGGACCAACCAGCTTTACATAACCAATAAGAAAAAGACTGAGGCACACATATAATACAAACAGAAACAAATTTCAACTTAATTTTCACACCATATCACAAACAACAAAAGAAATTCACATGTCAAAATCACAAAGAATAATAAAATGGAAAGCCAAAATACTATGTCCCCACCAAACTCCACCAGTCCTGTAGAAGAGTTCTACAAGGAGAACCCCCTAGAGATAACCCCAGATATAGAATTTAAAAGAACAATCATAAACATGGTCAATGAACTCAAAAACTTTAAAGAACACACAAACAAACAAAGAACTAAAAGAAGATAGGGATAAACTTATGAATAAATTCACAAAAGCGATAGAAACACTGAAGAAAACTCAGGCAGAAATGAAGAAGGAAGTGCAAAACTCAGTAAGTCATCTTGAAACAACAGGGGAAAGCCTCACCACTAGAATGAACAAAATGGAAAACAGAATATTACACTGGAGGATAAAGCTTAAAAATTGGACCACTCAAGCAAAGATTATGAAAAAAAATTTTAAACACAAGAATAGAATATAAAAGAGATGTGAGACACCATGAAAAGATCAAATCTATGTACCATAGTGATAGAGGAAAGAGAAGAATTTCATGATAATGGTATTGACCAGATCTTAAACAGGACTGTAGAAAAGAATTTCCTGAAATAAAGGAAATACATTCCCATACAAATACAAGAAGCACTATGAAAGCCAAAAGAGCCTGGATCAAGACATTTCCAGTTTTTAATACAATAGATGCCAGCTCAGAATACTCTAACCAGCAAAAATGTCGATTACAATTGAGGGGGAAAGAAAAATCTTCCAAGACATGAATAGCCTGAAAGAATACATGTCCACGAAACCAGCCCTTCAAAGACTACTTGAAGCAATACAAAGAATGGATAAAGGAACAACTATACCCCAGAGGCAGTGAAAGAAAATAAACAAACCTATAACTGATGAAACACAAAATTAGACAAACAATACAAAGAGCAATCAAAATGATGGCAACCAAGGCACATCTTTCAATAATAACTTTAAATATCAATGGATTGAACACCCCAGTCAAAAAACACAGGTAAGTGAATGGATTAAGAAACAAAATGTGGGGATGGAGAGATAGCTCAGTTGTTAAGAGCACTGACTGCTCTTGTAGAGGACCCAGGTTTGATTCCCACCACCCACATGGGAGCTACAAACCATCCTTAACTCCAGTTCCAGGGGTCTCCAAAGCCTTCTTTTGACCTCCATGGAACTGCACAACATGGGTGCACTCACATACATGCAGGCAATACACATATACACATAAAGTAAAAATAATAAATAAAATTTGAAAAAAAAAGAAAGAAAATCCATCTTTTTGCTATCTGCAAGAAAACCATCTCACCTTCAAGGTCAGGCACTACCTTAAGGTGAAAGGATATAAAAGAATATTCCAAGCAAATGGCACTAAGAAACAAGCAGGGAATGCAAGTCTAATATCTGACAAAATAGACTTCAAAGTAAAGCTAATCACAAGAGATAAGGAAGGTCACTTCATTCTGATCAAAGGAACAATTAACCAAGAAGATATTACAATTCTGAACATATATGCACCAAACTCTGGTGCACCCAAATTCATAAAAACAACACTACAGGACTTTAAGACAAAGATTAACCACAACTCAGTAATAGTAGGAGACTTTAATACCCTACTGTCTCCATTAGACAGGTCAACTGGACAAAGAATAAACAGAGAGATGTCTGAATTAAATGATACCATACATCAAATGGACCTAACACACATCTTCTGAATATTCCACCTAAGCACCAAAGAACACACTTTCTACTCAGCACCCCAGGGAACTTTTTCAAAAATTGACCACATACTGGGCCACAAAACAAACCTCAACAAATACAAAAAATTGAAATAATTCCATGCATTCTATCAAACCAAGATGCAATAAAGCTCAAAATCAATACTGGAAGAAGCCCTAGTCACTACATGAACTCAAGGCGATTAAACAACATACTCCTAAACAATGAGTGGGTCAAAGGAGAAATTAAGAAAAAACAAAAGAATTCCTGAAATTCAGTGAAAAGGACAATACAGCACAACAAAACCTCTGGGACACTTTAAAAGCAGTCCTAAGAGGGAAGTTTATAGCTCTAAGTGCCTACATTAAAAAAACTAGAAAGAGCCCAAATAAATGGCCAAACGCTGCAACTCAAGACGCTGGAAAAGCAAGAACAAATGAAACCCAAATCCAGCAGAAGAGAAGAAATAACAAAAATCAGAGCAGAAATTAATGAAATAGAAACAAAGAAAATAATACAAAGAATCAATGAATCTAAGAGCTGGTTCTTTGAAAAGCTACAGATACACCCTTAGCCCAGTTAACCAAAAGAAAGAAAGAACAAATCCAAATCAACAAAATCAGAGATGAAAGGGGAAACATCACAACAGACACCAAAAAGATCCAGAATATTATAAGGGAATATTTTAAAAACCTGTGCTATACTAAATTTGAAAAGCTAAAAGAAATGGATGAATACCTAAAATCATTCAAAAGTTAAACCAAGAATAGATCAACAGTTTAAACAGACCTATAACATATAAGGAAATTGAAACAGTAACATAAAGCCTCCCAAATAAAAAAAGCCCAGGCCCAGATGGATTTACAGCAAAGATTATTCACCATGACCAAGTAGGCTTTATTCCATAGATGTAGGGATGGTTTAATATATGCAAGTCAATCAGTGTAATCAATCACATAAATGGACTCAAACACAAGAACCACACAGTCATCTCAATAGATGCAGAGAAGGCCTTTGTCAAAATTCAACATGCACTGATGTTCAAAGTCCTAGAGGAGGGAGTTGGACTGAAGGGAACATACTTCAATGTGATTAAAGCCATATACAACAAACCCACAGCCAACATCATTCTAAATGGAGAAAAACTCAAAGCATTCTCATTAAAATCAGGAACCAGACAAAGATGTCCACTATCTCCACTCCTTTTTAACATAGTGCTTGAAACTCTTGCTAGAGCAATAAGAGAAGAGAAGAAAATTAAAGGAGTACTAATTAGAAAAGGAGAGGTCAAACTACCCCTTTCTGCAGAAGATATGATACTACACCTAAAAGATCCCAAAAGTTCAACCAGAAAACTCCTAGAACTGATCAACACCTTCAGTATAGTGGCAGGTTATGAAACCAGTCTACAAAAGCCAGTATCCTTTCTATATACCAATAACACCAGGAGACGGAAGGACCACCCATGCTCATGGTTTGGAAGAATTAATATTGTAAAAATGACCATCCTACAAAAAGCAATATATAGATTCAGTGCAATCCCAAGAAAAATCCACATGACATACTTCATAAAATTAGTAAAAACCATCCTTAAATTCATACAGATGCACAAAAGACATCAGATGGCCAAAACAACCCTGAGCACAAAGACCAAAGCGGAGGGGATTACTATACCAGATCTCAAAGTATACTAGAGCTATAGTCGTAAAAATAGTGTGGTACTGGCACAAAAATAAACACATAAACCAATGGAACATCATTGAAAATCCAAACCCATGTTCATGCAATTTCAGCCACCTGATAGATCTTTATTTTTCACTTTGCACAAAAGTCAACTTCAAATGTATCAAAGACCTGAATGTGAAGCTGGAAACTCTGAAACTATTAGAAGATAATATTGGCAGTAACCTACAAGATATAGGTGTGGGAAAGAATTTTCTAACTCAGAGAATAGTTGCTCAGGAGCTAAGGTCCACAATCAACAAGTGGGACCTCATTAAACACAAAAGCTTCTGTATAGCAAAAGAAACAATCAAAAAAATGAAGAGAAAACCCACAGAATGGGAAAAAAATGTTCACCAGTGACACATCTGACAGAAGTTTAACATCCAGAATATATAAAGAACTCAAAAAACATAGAAGCAAGAAAGAAAATAACCCAATTAAAAGATGGGATAAAGATCTAAACAGAGAGTTCTCAAAGGAAGAAATAAAGATGGCTAAGAAACATCTCAGAAAGTGTTCAATATCATTAGTAATTAAGGAAATGCAAACTAAAACCAACCTAAGATTTCAACTTACCCCAATCAGACTGGCAAGGATCAAGAGAACAAATGATACCAAATGCTGGTGAGGATGCAGAGAAAGGGGAACACTCATTCACTGCTTGTGGGATGGCAAACTCAGGCAACCTCTATGGAAAACAGTGTGGAGAACTCTTAAAAAACTAAAAATGAACCTACCTTATGACCCGGTTTACCACTCCTTGTCATATACGCAAAGAACTCATCCTGTTGTAGAGACACTTGTACAACCGTGTTTGTTGCTGCTCTTTTCACAATAGCTAAGAGATGGAAGCAACCTAAGTGTCCCTCAGCTGATGAGTGGTTAACAAAACGTGATACATTTACACATGGAGTTCTATTCAGCAGTAAAGAAAGATGAAATAATGAAATTTGCAGATAAATGGCTGGCTCTAGAAACTGTTATGCTGAGTGAAGTAACAGACTCAGAAACAGAAGACATATGTTCTCCCTATTTTTGGATCCTAGCACCAAATCCTTTTAAATTCAATATTCTTTTAATAAGCTGAGCTGTACATCAGTCTCTTCTTCATGAAATAATTATTACCATCAGGTCTTCAGCTGTGCCTGCTTACTAAACATCATCACAATTTGGGCTTGTTGACAGATGTGCTCCTTAATTAAAGGATGGGCAAGGAGGGTCATTGGACCCTCACCGGAGTATCCAGGCACTCTTCCCAGCCAACTGTATATAACTTGGCCCTAAACACACATGGTCTCCTGGATTTGGGAATGATTGAAGTATGTAACTTGGGGAAGGCTAGGAAGTGAAGGCTTGATCCATGCTGGTTAAAGGCTTTCCAGTGTGCATACCCCCAGGCCACTCATACACCTCAGCAACCCCTCAGTCATCTCTGTAAGTAAGGTCAGTAAATTTATTGGTTCCCCAGGAAAACTTTAATAAAACATTGGTTTGACACTAGAACCTTAGAAAGGTATAAACATTGCTTAGTATTCCCAGGAAAAGAATTCTCACAACACATGGAAGATTTGTTGTTAATGTTACTATGTCTCGTAATTATTAAAAAGGAAAATGAGAATGTAAAAGATGTTAAAGGGATATGGGAATGGAACTATTTTCCAAAATAGACGGAAAAAATGAGAAAGCCTAAGCAAGTAATGAAGGTCTGTGTAGGTTTGTTATGATATATAAAGGATGAGACAAAAATATACATAATCTTAAATTTTCTAAAATCATAGTTTATTCAACTAGTTTAAGGAACAAAATATATATCTAGTCAAGGTTTATCTGAGAACATTTGGTTTTCGCCCAAGCTTTATCTACATAGCACATGGTAATTAAAAGTACCAGACTGGTGGAACTAACCTCCTTGGATGTTTAATAGCCATACTTTGAGGCCTATACTAATGTGGTCAGAGGGACTTAAAGGACAGTTTTTGCTCCTTGCCCTCCAAGGTCAACTAAGTTCCAGGGGACTGCGGAGCATCTCTCAAAATGTGCTGTAACTGTGGTGAGTAACCTGTACTCTTGATCAACGAGGCCATGGAGACCTCACCAAATGGACTTGAACCAGTGTCCAGTCTACAAAGAGGAGGGTCAATACAGAGGAAACATTTCCTCCATGCTTCCAAGTGAAGCCAGCCATGGTCAAGCAGGACCTCTAACTTATCTTCACATAGAGGGACTGGTAAAAGGAAGGAGCCAGGGCCTCCTCCCAAGCCCATGTGACCCCTGAGGAACAGATCCTCAAACGACCTGAAGAGTAAAAATAAATTGGTTTATTTGGACCAACTATATGGTCTTAAACACCCGAAAGGAAAGTATAACCAAAGGCTAAAGTGATCAGTATATTTCTTTAAGTGTTCAAGGGATTTACACTTCCCAGACATTAGGTTTAAGTCCATATAAAAACTTATTTATACAATTATTTCTCAATGATGATTTTGTTTCTAAGCAGAAAGTGCTGCTCAGATGTAAGACTTCAAATCTTTGTCTGCAATACTGTAGTGCCCACCTGTATGTATCTAAGGGAGACAACCCACTATTGTTCTAAAATGGTGGTGAAATTTGTTTTCTCCCCCATCTAAAATCCTTTGAGAGGGAACTGACACTGATTCTAGCCACTCCAACAGCTATCAAAGTGCCTGAAAACAAATCCCGAGTCCATCACTCTGTAGTCCAGCCTTGGCAGACAAAAGAAAAATGAGGAGGAGCCCAACAGAGGAATACTTTTGGAAGCTCTAGTCAAAAAATCCCAATGGACTCTGATATGAACATTTGAAATTTGCCCTGTTCTTTTTTCTGATTCCCTGTCTAGAATTTGTAATGCTAAGTAGTACTCTTGCCTTTACTTCTCCTTCACAGTCCCTATTCAGCAGTCAAGGACTTTCTTTTCTCCCTACAGATAAGAGTTATGCAATTTGGGAGTCTTTTAGATAGACCCACTGAAGGGGTACTCCAGTTGCCTCACCCTGTGTCCCTGTTCAGCATGGAAGGAGCCAGAGTGGTCTGTGTCCCTATTCCCTATTGGCAATTTGAATAACCCTTTCAGAGGATGGTGTGATAAGAATAGGAAGTAGGAATTGGCTAAGCAGTTAGTGTAAAAAGACCCCAAAGAAAAGTAGCCAATTTTTTGGCTAAAAGTCAAAATATTGGGCCTCTTAGCAACATACTCTGTTCTAAAGGTCAAAAGTATTTGGGAGCTTTTATCTAATCCCTTAAAGATTTTAGGGTTACCTTTCCAGAGGTGGGAATGTTAGAGTAGCCAAAAGGAAGGAGGGAGGAAGGGAAGGAGGGAAGAAAGAAAGAAGAAAGAAAGAAAGAAAGAAAGAAAGAAAGAAAGAAAGAAAGAAAGAAAGAAAGAAAGAAAGAAAGAAAATGAAGTTGTCAGGA
>NW_008355271.1:674708-683416 GCF_000622305.1 Nannospalax galili
GAATTGTTTTTAAAGTAAAATAAAAGTTAACCTAATGACAATTTTCTGTATGTTAATGATCATGTAAATTATTTTAAATAAAGAAAATTGTATTATACAGAAATAAAATAAATAAAAATAAGTAAGTCAATATTTAAAAACTGGACAGAGGTGCTGGAGAGATGTCTCAGTAGTTAAGAGCACTTCTTGCTCTTTCAGAGGACCCAAGTCCAGTTCTCACCAACACATCAGAGCCACCTGCAACTCCAGCTCCTGGAGGTCTGCCTCCTCTGGCCTCTGGGGCAATGGAATTTATGAGCACATTCTTATACACACACACACACACACACATAATTTTAAAATAAATTAATTTAATTAAATTTTTTAAAAAGCCGGGGGTGGTGGCGCACGCCTTTAATCCCCGTACTCGGGAGGCAGAGGCAGGTGCATCTCTGTGAGTTCAAGGCCAGCCTGGTCTACATAGTGAGTTCCAGGACAGTTGGGGCTACAGGGAGACCTTGCCTCAAAAAAGTTCAATAATAATAATAATAATAATAATGTCAGCTGGGCATGGTGGCACAGGCCTTTAATCCCAGCACTTGGGAGGCAGAGGCAGGCAGATCTCTGTGAGTTCAAGGCCAGCCTGGCCTACATAGTGAGTTCAGGTCAGCTGGGACTACAGGGAGACCTTGTCTCAAAAAGACAAAAAAATAAAGTCTTTACATCTAGACAGAACGATGCTTTAAATCTAGACAGAATGATGCTTTCAAATTTTTAAATATTTAAAATTAAGATATAAAGGGCTAATTCTCTAGTTGATGAGACTCTGTCATTCTTATTAGTTTGTGAGCTCCTGCAAGGTGGATACATATATCTCACACCTCTCCCAGGTTTCTTCATTTTTAGTACAATATGCTATGATGCAACTCCAGCTGGGCAGGATGGCAGAGGTCGAGAGGTACAAGCTGGGAAAGAGAGAAGCCATGGTCATTAAGAAAACCACATAGGAAAGATACGACCAGAACCTGGGAGAGAGGGGCAGAAGCGCAGCACAAAATATTCATTTTGAGACTAAAGAAGGATGGTCTGGCCACACAGACATTAGGAGCATGGTGTGGGCAGCAGACAGGATGGGGGTGGAGGCAGTGATAAATGTATATTTGAGCACATCACCTCAGAGGACCAGAGGAAAGTGCACTGATGGAGACTTGGCAAGGAGTTTTCACAAGATAAGCCTGCCAATTCTTCCTGCTTCTTCAAAAGATGTGCCTTGTTTTTGCTAAAATGCAGCATAAACAATTTCACTTAAATTTCAAAATTGTAGAAGAGCAGAAACCAAATAATCTGTCATAGCTGAGTCAGTCATGGCTGGCCAGGACCAGTCCAGACTAGGCATCAAGTCAAAGACAGATATCAACTCTGAGAAAATCTCTGATCAGAGCACAACTTGGCCAGCTCAGGCTCTTGTTGAAAGATACTGACACCAGAACTTCGAAGTACTGGCCTCTCCTGAGCCTCTCCTTGTTCTGCCTCACAGGTGCAAATCAGTTTTAGAAGGAGCAATGGCTTTGAGTGAAACTATGAGTTATTGTACTCAAAAGATCAGTCTTCAAAAACTCAGTTAAAGTGTACGAATTTCAAAACCATTTATTTATTTATATATATATATAATTTACATGTTAGGTTTGCTTTCATTTTTCACACAAATTTTTAAACCTGTGCATACTAAACTATATAATTTTAGTTAAATTCTTCCTGTTTATGAATATCAACTAAATTTTTTTGATGATCCTTAAGTCAAAGAGCATGGCTACATGCCCTGTCTTATGTCTGTCTCAAAGGCAGAATATGTTTGATGTGCTTCTGTCTAAATCTCCTGATCTTTTCCCCCTTCCAAACAGAATGGTATTATTAATAATCACATTCTCAGCATCAGAGAAAAACATAAAATTAATTCCCTTCCCAATGAGTTTACATGATGTAACCTAGCCGTGTTTTTGGCTGATGACTTATTCCATGACCAAAGTCACTTGAGAACTGCTTGTTTCTCATCAATATTTGGTCTTAAGAGGGATGGTAAGTGCCTTCTACAGGAGACAGCAGGTCAATGGCCAAATGCCAATGGAGACAAACAGATGTTGTGGTTAAGCAAGCTGGAGGAGAAATATGTGAATTTATTCCAGAATCCGCTTGCCAGAAGTGCTATGAAGAGAAAATCTGTGTTTAATCCTCTACCTCCCATTTGATGGAAAGTATTCAGACGCATTTGTCTGAATTCTTCAAAGAACCATGGCAACTTAGTCTTTCCAATAAATATAGGCCAAATAGAAACATAAGCATTAATCACCTTTACTGTGCACAGTTTTAAAAATTTGTGTGAAATATGAAGGCAAATCCAACATGTAAATAAAATTTTACCTTACGCCCATCTATAAGAGCATTCAAAAGAAGGAAAATACATATTGCTGCTCCGCAAGCTCAGTTCAGAATGTGTTAGACATGTGCTCTATCTGGATGCCTCAACAAACAAGAGACATATATTATTATTTATTACCAAAAGCTGGTAAGGGAGCAGCAGTTTAGTGTTTCACCCTGCACATAAGAGCATGCTTCTGCAAATTTCGGAGCCAATAATTTTCTTGTAAGTAGAAGATATGAGCACTTCATTTTAAGTGCCGTGAAAGTTCACTTGCCATGGATCTTGAACTAGACTCCAGTCTGAGAATGAAAAGCAGAAGGGAATATTGAGCCTGGAACACCGTGAGCCACAGGTAAACCACAGGGAAGGCTGAACTTCCCCAAAAGTACTTTCAGAACTTCCCCAAAAGTACTTTCAGTGAGCAGGCAGCATCCATATCTACCTAACCACATGGACAGTTGCAGGTGGACTGTCAAGAGAGTTTAAAGCTACCAGACAATGAAAACTCGACAAATGGATTCTTCCAGCCACAGTCGTGGACAGTAGCTTGATTTTAACTGGAGGCCCTGAGCAGAGACTCCTATCACATTGTCTTGCTTCCTGGACGACCCAACTGACATGATGAAAAGTTCTGTTTCAGGTTAATAAATTTGTGGAAATCTGTTACACAGTAGAAGAAAATGAATACAAATTGATAACTAAACTTGTTCAGTCAATTATGATCAATAGAGAGCCTCCTAACATACTAACTTCAAACCTCCTTTGAGCCTTGAGCTCTTTCTCTTTCTGTAGCAAGCTTCACTGGTAATGTTTCATGTTTAAAAGAGCCACTAAAATTCATTTAAAAATCACTTCATGAGTTAGGCTGATGACATCTGATGACATATTTCTTCAATATCTGCGAGGTGTTTCTCCCCGGAAACTGTTAAAATAATATTCAGGAACAATATTGCAGAATTTTCTTTGAGTAAACAGTTTCTTTGTCTATAGCAAATTTGTGTTTAATTTTAGCAAATTTACAACCTTTTATGGGAAATATTTTTACTTTGGTCATCCAAACCTTTGTCAAAATTGTGGATTGGTCAAATGACATGCTTGTTCACTGTCACCTCAGGGTGTCTTCCAACATGAGGACTTGATCCAATGTCTATAATTTCAAAGGATATAAATCCGGAAACCATAAAATTGCAGTCTATCAAAGCCAAATGTAAAAACCATGTATGGTGAGTTGCACGTGCTTCCATTTGTTCTCTGTATTTGTTCTGGAGAAAAGCCTGTCCCCACCCGACACCCTCCACCTCACACACACCTTGCTTTGCTTGTGCCTGTTTAAATAGCTGATACATAACAGTAAACCACCACATGTGGAATGAAGTCTATCATTAAAGAGCCCATTCAATGTTGTAGGCCATTTTTAACTGAAACAAATGAGTCACAAATTGCAACACAAGTGGTATTTCATTTGGGTGCAAGTCACTCAGATATATAAAAGAAGGTGGTGGGGAAAAAACTAACCAAACAGAAAATAAAAATAAAGAAAAGAAGTGAGCTTAGATACCACTTACTTTCTAACCTAAATAGTTTCAGGTGTTAGTTTGCATTGTGAGGGTTATAAAAAAAGTTCAAAACTATAGTTAGAAAAAAATTTTTTAATGCAAACAGTAATGTGATTCTCTAGTAGTGACTATTTGCTAATTATGTTAGATATCCATATTAGTTACTTTTCTGTTGCTGTGATAAAGCACATGACCAAGGCAACTTAAAGAAGGAAGAGCCAAGAGTGCATCACAGGAGCCCAGCATGACAGCATACTCCTTTAATCCCAATACTCAAGAGGCAGAGGCAGGTGGATCTCTGTGAGATGATGGCCAGCCTGATCTACATAGTGAGTTCCAGAGTTCCAGGTCAGCTGTAGCTGCAGGGAGACCCTGTCTCAAAAAGACTAAAACCAAAACAAACAAACAAATTTATAAGAGTCCATCATGGGGCTGGAGAGACGGCTCAGTGGTTAAGAGCACTGGCTGCCCTTGCAGAAGACCCAGGTTCGATTCCCAGCACCCACATGATAGCTACGAACCGTCCTTAACTCCAATTCCAGGGAAATCTGAAGGCCTCTTCTGACCTCCTTGGCATTGCACGACATGGGTGGACTCACATACATGCAGGCAATACAGTCATACACGTAAAATAAAAAGAATAAAATATTTTTTTAAATGCAGTAGCCAGAGGAGAAAGCTGAGACCTCACATCTTTTAGTCACACAGGCAGTAGAGAGAGCAAACTCAAAGTGGGGTAAGGTTATGGACTCTCAAAGCCCACTCCCAGGGACATGCTTCATCCAGCAAGGCCGCACCTCCTTAAAGTTCCATGACCTCTGCAAACAGACCACCAGTTGACCAAGTCTTCAAATACTTAGAGTCTATGGGAGATTTCTATTTCAAACCACCACAGTGTCTATGCAAAGACTTTTTTTAATGTTTAAATAAGCCAGATATGATTAAAATTTGAGGAAATCTTTGCCTTTATTAGGACAAAGCAAATATATTCAAGAAAATGAACTAGCACACGGAAAACCCAGAAAAATTCAAAAATTATGTTTATATTTTCCTCACCTTTTGGCTTTAGTTCATTTATTATCTCCAGAAGCAGTTTAAGTTTATAATAGGACAACAGAAGAAATTAAAAGATTCCAAATAAGGGGCTGGAGACATCTCAGTGGTTAAGAGCACTGGCTGCTCTTACAGAAGACCTAGGTTCAGTTCCCAGCACCCACATGGCTAGGAACAATCATTAGTAACGCCAGTCCCAGGGGATCTGGTGCCTCTTCTGGCCTCTGTCAGCATTGTACATCATGGGTATACTTCACTACATGCAGGCAAAACATTTATACACATAAAATAAAAATAAATAAATAAAAGATTCCAACTCTCTAAGCAACTCATCAGAAATGGTCACAGTGTGGTGAGCAGAGCCCTCAGGACCACTGCGTTCAATTTCTGCTCTCTTTCTTACTTGTCCCACAGCCTTTATAGGATGAGAGCCCAGTCAGACCTCGTCTCATCCATCATCACTTTCTGAGTATCTGGGAAGGGATCTAGCATGCCAGGCTATCAATTTAAAGACATTGTCCAAGAAGCTTGGGGGAACCAATATATTGAATGAGCTAAGACGTATAAGAATGAAACATTTCCTATTTCCTTAAACCTGTTCTGTCATATTGTCCTTCATTTTCCTCTTAGCCAGATCCCATGACCCAGGAGAGCTTCCATGATCTTCTGGCTACTTTTTAAACATTAACAGTACAAATGGTTGGAGAGGTCATAGACCGTCAAGAACCTACTATTGCCACTTTCCTAGACCAATGTAAGTTCTTACTCTTTTCTAAATGTGTGTCCTTATATTCACAGGCAAATGTATGTCCCATCACTCATTAAAGAAGCTTCCTTTTGCAGCAAATGAAGACTATTACAAAATTCCACAGACAGTCAAAATGCAGAGAATAAACAACTGTGGGGTGCCCAGCCCTGATACATCTACAATGCAACCTCTACACCTATGGCTCAGGGAGCATCATGGAAGAGGGGATGGAAAGATTGTAAGAACTAAAGGAACAAGACCCTCCTGCTAGATAATGTATTCTAGATGTGATAGGGAAGTTGTACCCATGAATTCTCCACAGTGTGGCAGCCTATCCAGGTCTCCATAGTGACAAAACCAGTTGACATGCCAATGCGGATAGAGGGAATGTCATAAGGTCCCATCTCAAGAGGAAAGTCTACAAGCTCTGTGTGTGTGTGTGTGTGTGTGTGTGTGTGTGTGCATGTGAGTGATAATAATAAATAGAGAAAAATAAGTTGAGATAGAGTGAGGGAAATACAGAAGGAGCTGGAGGTGGGGACTGGGACGCACAGAAATAATGCAAATACAATATCCATGCATGAAAGCCTCAAAAATTTTTTTCAAAAATTGTTAAAGTCTCTCCTATCTCCTTTCCAACTCAAGACATGCCAGAGCATCCTGTTCTCACTCAGTTTTAGTCGTGTCTTCTCTAACATGCAGATTTGATGGCCAGCTCCACAGTCATTGCAAGCAGGGACGTGTCTCAATCTTTCACTCTACTTGTGTCTTCCATCTCTGTCCCTGACTCTCTGTGCTTCTCTGGCCTCCTCCAGACTGGGATTGGGAAGAAGGATGGATGTCTAAAATCTAATTTAAATTAATACACATCTTTTTGCAGTTCTTGCTGAGCTTTTGGGGAAATCTGTCATGGAAGATGTACGAATGTTAGCCCTTGTGCAAATCTATATTTTGGGAGCAAGGGTCTCCTGAGACTTTTCCCTAACAGAGACCTTCAGCATTTCACCATTCACCAACTGGGAGAGCATTCTTTCTTGATGAGTTCACGACAGTCTCAGTCACCATTTGTAATGCCACAACCTCCATTGGCTGGGTCACCATAAATTACACTCTAGACATCTTCTCTAAAGAGACTGTTATTTAAAATGCCCTGTCTAGTTCAAGAAAATGCAGCCTGTCCTCATATTGGTAGAGTTTATTGCAGCTGTCTCTCCCTGCTTGGTCTTCAAAACTTATGTTAGGCAGCCTCTCACATCAGTGTTTTGTAGGTAAAAATAATAAACATTTCTTCTGCTTATTGAAATCGGGATAAACAGATTAGAATGTCCCAAACCGTGCTTAATCCTCGTATCCTATAGTGTAGATGGATTTAATGGTTAACATAGAAATAGGACAGCAGAATTAGTGGACTATGACAAAGAAAGTTTTTGAGGGTCTTCTTTGCTTTCTTCCTGAGTCACTGCTTCTGACGGAAGCCAGCTACTTTGTTTTCAGTCCACTCAAGGGTCCCAATAAAGAGGTCCATGTGGCAATGAGCAAGGCCCATCATACAGCACTACCATGTTAAGGAGATATCTTAAAAGTGAATCTTAAAGCCCCAGTCAAACCTCCAGATGATTACAGCTTGAGAAATAGGAACCCTGCACCAGCACCTCAGCTATTCACTAAAATTCATGGCCCCAGTAACTAGGATTCACTTTTATTGTTTTAGGGGTTTTTTTTTCATTTTTTATTGAATTGTTGTGAGAATTTGCTTTTATTGTTTTAAACCACTATGTCTTAGCATGATTAGTTATGTAGCAATAGAAAGCTAATGCAGCAGCTGTCTTTAAACATTCAGGTAAATTTATACACACACACACACACACACACACACACACACACAACAGAGACAGATAATTAAAAGTAATTCAAAATCTTTTATAAAAAGAAAAATAAAGCAGAGAGATAAGTGTCTTTCTAGACCTGCAGTGAGTGACCCTGTGCTCTCTCAAGCTCTGTGAATTAAATACCATCAGCTCCAAAGTTCATCTATGATGAATGGCACCTAACACAATCCACTCTGTTGAACACTAAACCAGAGCAAAATCATCAGACACTGGATAGATAGCTGTCTACTATAGCAAGCAGCAGCTGGACTTGGAACTGTTAACATCACACACAACCTTCTGGACATTTTCATCAGGGTCACCTAGGAACCACAGTAACAACAATAACAAGATGAAGTTTATCCAAGGAACGATGCCAGTTGCCTGAGGCGGGCTAGGCACGAAGCAATGCTTGCGGTCACTTGGTTAATCTGTTATATGGATGTGACAGAGGGAACAGCGGAACCCTGAAGCTACTCAGAATGAAAAACCAGAGCTACCGAACCACAAACAAGACAGAAAACATATGGTTACTGCATGATGAATCAAAGATACTCATTCTCTGTTGGGAGATAAAGTAAAAAGGTGTTGTATGAAATTTACAAAGAAGCAACAAAAGCAGTAATTTAAAAAGCTGTGTGAAACACCTTTGTATCTACATTTACAAGTTAGCAGTCAGCAAAACATGCTGTGCATACTGCTGCTGGCAAAGTGACCAGAATATACACGGCCACCTCTGAGTCTGGTTTTGGAGTAAACTTTCCAATTTCCATTGAGTTAGACCCTATGGAATAGAATCTCTTCTGTGAACTTGCAGTTGAAATTTTATGTTAAATCGTTGCTAAAACATTCATGGTTCTACATTTTTGGTACAAAGAATATTTGAGACCACAAGAAAACAAAATGTTATGATAAACCAAATTAAGAAAAAAAACAGATTCTACTAAAACTATATTCATTATAAAAACACAAAATGCTTAGCAACATAAGGCATACATTACTTTGACACTCCAGACTTTCTTTAAAACCACAGACTGAAATTAGGTATTACCATAGAATGGGAAATGCCATTAAAGCTGATTTTC
>NW_008355271.1:683475-685832 GCF_000622305.1 Nannospalax galili
AACAGAATGATAACAATTCAACTGCTGCTACATAACCTACCTGTGACATAGCTTGAGTTCATTTGAAAACAATTTCAGGTATGACTTTGATAACTGAAAGAACTCTACAATAATCTGACTTAGTAACTTGACAGGTCAGGGGTTAAAATATTTGCTTACTGCATGTATGAAGCCTAAATTATAATCCCAGCTTGCCATTACTTTTCCATGTGAATTCTATATATTTAATTAAAATTTAGACATGGATAAGAGAGAATATGCAGCTAACTTTTAAATTGTATATACTATGAGATTGTGGTAGGCAAGATAATTTCTCGGCTTTCTAAAACCATAAGACATGCTTTTCTTTATCTAAATAAAAGCATAATTTTAAAGCTATATTTCAATCTTGCTGTACCAAGAACAGATAGAATGTTAAACCATATTACAATGTAGAGTTTATTTTCAGATATCATGTGTAAACAAAACCTTGCAACTTGCTTGTGGTTCCAGGAACTAAGTTACTATAAACCAAAACAACTGTGGTGTAGCAACAGTAGTCTTTCACTTTAGATTTTGTAATTTTCATTCCTTTTTTAGGTATAATAGTACCAACAGTACCTTTAATTCCATAAATAAAGTATCCAACATATTGAAGCCACATTCATGAATCCATCTCTGTCAAACCACATCTATTCAATATCAGTATAAATTACTACAGGCAGTGTAGACATACATATTTGAAATTCCCTCACATCCTCAGAAAACGCAAGTGTAGTGAATGACACCGGGCCCAACAAATGCAAGAATATTGAGTAAGACATAAATAAACAAGACAGATTCAAGAAAGAGGAGCTGTGTGAAGGCCTTGAGGATAATGTATTCTACCCCAGAGGGATCTTGTTCCTTTGCCTTTAAAAAGTCATCAGTCAGGTTTTCAACGATTGACTATCTCATAATAGCAAGAACTTGAGTTACAGGTCAGTGCACTCCTACAAAATATTTGTTTTTTAACATGTTTAATTTTTTGTCAGTTCTTAGTTAGTTCTTATCCTTCTTCCAGTCCTATAGACCACCTTCTTCCTCCCAACTAGTCCCAGCCACTAATGGGGGGGGTGCACGTGCAGGCAGGTTTTGTGCAGGTGTTCATGATTGTATATGTCATGCCATAGGCAGAAGAAAGTGTTTCATGGGACTCCTGCCCACCCTACAACTCTTCAATCTTTCTACCCCTTTTTCTGTGATATTCCTTGGGGCGTAGAGGAGGTGGAGGATGTTATAAATGTCCATTTAGCACTGAGCAATCAACCGTCACTTATTCTCAGCCTTCTGACTGAGAATGTAAGTTTCTGTATTAACTGTAACACAATTCAAAGAGGAGTGTCTCTGGCCTAGACTGCGAACAACACTGGTTTAAGGAACAAACATAAATATGTAGAAGAACTTTGGCTAGTCTTAGGCTATCTAAAGTAACTTCTCCCCAGGACCTGTGACCTCTCTTATCATGGGCTTTTGGCCAGATTTATAGAACCCAGTATGTATTCACTCCAGTGGGGTGTACCTCAAATCCAATCAGAAAGCAGTGAGTTACCCTCAAAACAATATGTCTATATTGCACCACTGAGCACATCTTTCCTGACAGATCAGTATTGTAGTGTACAGGTCCACAGCCGTTAATACTGCTAATGCTTTTCATCCTCAGCAGTCTGCATAGAACTGCTCTGCACTAAGAACACTAGCCAACGTAGTAGCCAATGTCGAAGAACCTTCCTGCTCAGTTCCACCTTGATTTATCTGCGTGCTGTATCCAAAGTGTGTGGTGTCTTCAGCAAGGGTCTTATCATTTAGTGCTGGTGGGTGACCAAGAATAAAGACAATAGCTCCACTGTTTGGGGAGCCACTTCCACTCCAGTCAACAATTTATAGAGAGATAGTCCACACCTGTGATTGGATTTTTCTTTTAAAACCTATGGCTTCTGGGAGAACCATTGCCCGTCCATGAAGACTATCTCCCATCATTTGGGGGGGTGCAATATTTTTGCATTTTTAATTGAATTTTTGTGATTGTCATACAATATAGTTTGATAGCATTTAGATCCACTCCTCTCTCTGCATCTTCCCCACCCCCCTTAATAGACATATATATATGACTAATGAAGTATGATTTGTGTCACCCAATGTCCTTTAATGCAGATCCATCCATGAATCCCACTTAGTTGCAACCCTGTAAGACACCGTCTTTTCCCTTCCCCGCAGTCATTAATTGCCAAAAAATTAATGACAGTGATAAACACAGTACTGTGACCCTAAACAAATGATGTCACCTTTCTGAACCTTAATTTTCCTCATCTATAAAAAGAGGATAATGGTAAGTCTTG
>NW_008355271.1:686030-690606 GCF_000622305.1 Nannospalax galili
CCTTGCACACCCAGGGTCTTAACGTTACAGCCTCAACCCAGGGCTCCGAGCCTTAGGTGATATGCAGGACTTTGGTATGGTACTGCAAAAGGATTTATTCCTGCGTTTTCCCTCACTCCATACAAACATGCCACCATTTGAAACATGAAAGAAACCGCAGAAGCTCAGCTTTGCCTAATGGTTTCTTATTCTCGGGAAGCAAGGGCAGATGAAGGCATGAGATCCTTTGAAATTGGAATTAAGGATGGTTGTTAGCCACATGTGGGTTCCAGGAACTGAACGTAGGTCTTCTGCAAGGGCAGCCAGTGCTCTTAACTGCTGAGCCATCTCTCCAGCCCTCGTATGCTTTCTTGCTCCATGTACTCAATGCTCACTCCAATTTAAACACAGAAATCTAAAAATTTGAAGCTTGAATTCACATATGCGCAAAAGTATGCTGTTTTTCCTTCTGAACATGGTTATCTTACACAGTATATTTTCCAGTTTCATTGATTTTCCTGAAATTTTTGATAATTTATTGTTTCTTTAGTGCTAAGTAGAATTCCACTATGCATATACCACATCTTTATTGTCCATTCATCAACTGATGAGCATCTAGGCTGATTCCATTTCCTAGCTATTATGAATAGAGCAAAGAACATGGATGCGCAGGCATCTCTGTCATGAGGTGTGGAGTCTTTGGAGTGAATGTCAAGGAGTGGCACAGCTGGGTCATATGGTAGTTCTTTATTTTTTTAATATTTTATTATTTTTATTTTATGTTTATGTGTGTATTGCCTGCATGTAGGTAAGTGCACCCATGTTGTGCAATGCCCACGGAGGAGAGAAGGGGTTGCCAGATCCCCTAGAACTGGAGTTACAGACAGTTGTTAGCTGCCATGTGGGTGCTGGGATTTGAACTTGGATCTTCTGCAAAAACAGCCAGTGTTCTTAACCACTGAGCCATCTCTGCAGCCCCCAATAGTTCTATTTTTAGGTGTTTTTTTTTTTTTTTTTTGAGGAAACTCAACTGATTTCTATAGTGGCTTCCCAGTTTACAATCCCATCAACAGTGGATGAGTGTTCCTCTTCCCCACATCCTTGAAAGCATCTGTCAACTATTTTCTCAATGAGTAAGACTGTAACTGGGATGACATGGAATTTTAAAATTGTTTTAATTTGAATTTCTCTGATGGCTGATGACACTGAAAAAAATTTTTAAATGCTTATTAGTCAAATGTATTTCTTCTTTTGCGAACTCTATTTAGATTTATAGCCATTTTTAAAACTGGGTTGTTTGCTTTCTTTTAATATTTAGTTTTTTTAGTTCATTGTGCATTCTACATATTAATTCTCTGTCAGCTGTATAGCTTGCCAAGATTGCCTCCCATTCTATAGGTTGACTTTGCAATCCATACTGCCCTTTGCCATGCAAAAGCTTTTTGATTTCTTGGTGTTCCATTTGTCTCCTGAGCAACCAGAGTCCAACTTGGAAAGTCCTGGCCTATGCCAATGCCTTCTAGAGCAATACCGTTTCCTCTAGTAGTTTCAGATTTTACATCAAAGTCTTTTATACATTTTGAGTTGATTTTGTGCAGAGTGAAAGATAAAGATCTAGTTTCATGTTCCTATGTGTAAATAACCAGTTTGGTCAAAATTAGTTGGTTGGAGTTATATGGACATATATCTGGTTCTCCTTTTCTATTCTTTGATGTACATGTCTATTTTCGTGTCCGTTCCAAACTATTTTTACTTACTGTGGCTCTGTAGCATAACTTGAAATCAGGTATGGCAACACCTCCAGCCATATCCATTTTTGCTGAGGATTGCCTTAACTATCAGGTGTTTTTTGGGGCATCAATATTAATGCTTTTTTATGATAATCACTGGAGAGTTTAATATCCCACTTGCAGCAAGGATTGAACCATCAAACAAAGAAACAAAAACAAAACAACATGATAGGGCAGTTAGACCCAACAGACGTATACAGGACACAATACCCAGCAAGTTCACAAGGAACATTCTGCAGGGTAGACCATATGGTAGGCCACAAGCATATTGAAACTAACATAAAAGTTTGAAAGAACAAAGTATTCCAAATCACTACTGAATGAAGCTAGAAACCAATAACTAAAGGAAACCAGAAATCTGACAAACATGGAAATTAAATGGGTTAGAGAAGTAATCAGAAGGAAAGTCAGAACTACTTTGAGACAAATCAAAACAAAAACACCAATTTACCCATGTCATGCAATGCCATCAGAGGCCAGAAGAGGGCATCAGATCCCCTGGAACTGGAGTTACAGGCAGTTATTAGCCACTATGTGGGTTCTGGGAATCGAACCTGGGTCCTCTGCAAGAGCAGCCAGTGCTCTTAATCACTGAGTCATCTCTGTTAGATACCATATTCTTCTACCTTAAAAATGACTAGAAGAAAATCAAACTAAACTGAAAGCCAGAAAAGAAGGAAAAAAATAACTATTATGACAGAAATAATACAGGGAATGGAAAATAAGAACAAATAAAACCAGAAATTGATTCTCTGTAAAGATCAAAAAGACTGACAAGCCTTTTACTAGACTAAGGAAAAAAAATAGAGGAAAATAAAATCAGAAATGAAAATCAGATAGAAGGACCCACACATACACATGTAACTACAAATAAAATAAACCTTTAAAAAAAAAAAAAGACTACTATCCGCAGGCCTCTTGGGGTAAGCCTATAGGGCAGCCCTCCGTGCCGGGACTCCCTAAGCCACATTCACACTTCCATCCCCCCCACCTTTCTATACTCCTAGTTTGGGCCCTGCGATGACAACAGAAAATTAATCTTTGTTGTTGTTGTTGTTTTGTTTTTGCTTTTTATTTTATTTTTGGGGAGGGGGGGTTGAGGCAAGGTCTCCCGGTAGCCACAGCTGACCTCTCTGTGTAGACAAGGCCAGATTCGTACTCACAGAAATCTTCCTAGCTCAGCCTCTGGAGTGCTGGGACAAAGGCGTGAGCCACCACACCCAGCTTAATTACACATTTTTAATGTTTTCTTCCATTTACATTCTTTCTCAATGCTAATTACTTAGTTAAGTCATGTATTTTGTCTTGATTGCCATTTTTCAAAGTCAAGATTTTTGGGGTCATGAGGTAAAAACGTTACTTCAAACTAACTTAAGCAAAAATGCCTTTCTAGAAGGTTCTTGAGATAGTTAATGGAATCCAAAAGCATGGACCGTAGTTGGGCTCCTCAGGGAACTGGACCAGAAATTCAGCATCCGGCTTCCCCTTCTGTCTTTTGAATTTGTCTGTTACAAGGGTCTCTCCATAAGGTAGCAGCCGTTGCTTAGGCAGATACAAAGCCCAATGTAGCCACCCTCAACTCCCTGGTTTATAAGCCCTCCAGGTCCGCTATTCATTGACCTGCGGAAATGACTGAATAGCATCTCTCAGTCCTGAATCAACAGTCCCAAGACGTAGAATCCGAGGGTCCCATCAGCTGCAGGCAAGCATGAACTCTGCTTTGCAAGGTTGACTGCTGTTTCTACGCGTGAACAGGGGAACTGAGCAGAGCAGCAGAGAAGCCGGTGCGTGGCATCTCCTAATCCACTCGTTTGAAGACTTTGTTTGTCAGACAAGCCTGGATTCCAGGAAATGTTCATTTATTCAGACATCTCTGGAAGCTGAAAAGGTCTGGTGTCTCTTCATATGTCCCACTACAGCTCTGCAGCTCTACGTTTTTGCCTTGTGCCAAAACCTTGGGCAACTGCATCCTTTGATTGGATAAGATGATACCAACAGGCAGCTTATAAACGCATTACCTCCTGTCAGGTCTCCTAGCACAGCAGGTGATAGGCACCCACTTGCAAACACTAGCAAAATACCTAAGAAAACAAGGAAGAAAGGATTTATTTTGGCTCAGAGTTTCAGAGGCTTCAGTCCAAGGTCAGTTGGAGCCATTGCCTTGGACCTAAGGTGAATTGGAGCATAATAGTGATGGCAGCATGTGGCAGAGGCTGCTCACTTAATGCTAGCCAAGAAGCAGAGAGAGGACTTTTGATAGTGGGCTTCCTCAGCTTGTTCCATATTAATGCTTTTTAAAGATTTACTTTATTATGTGTATATGGAGAAGGGGTGCAGATGGGAGTGCAGGTGACCACTGTGGCCAGAAGAAGGCACTGGAGCCCCTGGAGTTGGAGTTACAGGCAGTTCTGAGCTACCTGACTGTGGGTGATGGGAACCAAAATTGAATCTCTACAAGAGCAGTGCTTTCTCTTAACCGCTGAGCCATTGCACCAGCACCTCCGTATGAATTTTCAGGTATTTTTTCTACTTCTGTGAGGCATTCAATGGCACTGGGATGTTGGTGGGAATCGCACTGAATCTGTAGATTGCTTTGATAGGATGATAGTTCCACACTGTTGATTCTTCTGTAAAGTTCAAAGGTTTCGCCATCTTCTAGTTTCTTCCTCAAATTTCTTCAATGTTCCAAAGTTTTCACTATAGCAGTCTTTCACTTCCTTGATTGGTTCATTCCAGTGTTTGGGGGAAGATTTTGTTTTTTGGACAGAAAGGTAAGGACTGTATGAGCTGAGAAGTTCTTATTTTCA